>NW_027590831.1:0-162762 GCF_964213995.1 Mustelus asterias
AGGCCAGGCACCCCCTTCAGGGGGCGAAAAGAAAATGGAGCGGGGGGGGGGGGGGGGGGGGGAGGTGGAGTGGCTGAAAGTTGAGGCCACCCAACCAGTCTGTGTTGCTTCTGATCCGATGGAAGGGGTGGGGAGGAGGAGGGGGGAGGGGGGGTTGTGTTGGGCGGGGGGGTGGGGGTTGTGTTGGGGAGAGGAGGGGGGTGCTCCTAATAGTTTAAGTACTGTGACCAACAAAAGGAATTATTTGACCGCGGGCTGGTGACAGCTGGACTGTCCAATTTGTGAACCTAAAAACGCGGCAAACTTTGGGTCAGAACGCATCCACTGACAGATAGCTGGGCTGTCCTTGTCTGTGAATGTGTAATCCATGCATTTCCTAGCCCAAATTCTCACGATACGTTTCTATACACGGCACACACACGCGCTCACACACACATACATACATGTCTGATATGCGATCTGGTAAGGTTTGGGTTGATTTCAAATATCTCTTTTACAGTTTTAGACGGGAGTGGCGAAGGGGGAAGAACTTTTTACACATTTGCTTTTAGGATATATGGTGTTTCCATCGAATTTATCTGCCTTTTTTGGAAAAAAAAATTTGCCTTGATATTATGCTTGTGGGCAGCTGGCTAATGACTGATTCGCGATACAATGGATTGGTAGACCGATCTTGGGCTTGCGAGAATGATGTGAAAATGCCAGCTCGTGACACTTGAAGTGGACTTGATTGCATATCTCTTTTTGGAATTGATTGTGCTGTATATATTGCAGCATCATGTTTCAGTCCAAGCTGTGTGGCTTCATGAGTCCTTTATGTTGTAATGAATAAGCTTTTGTGTCTTTTTTTTTGACGGAATGAAGTGTTTGTCTCATTATTCTACCAGCACCCGCCACTCAGCACACCATCGCTATCGGAGGGTGGGTGGGTGGGGGGGCGGATACTCGTCTAACCGATCTCGTCCGCGCCTGGGGGTTCTCCGGAGCCGCTGCAGTGAATGGGGTTCTGGCTGGTCGCTAAATTCTCCATTCTCGCTGGGAGGGGCGCAAACGAGAATCCTGCCCCCTTGGGGTGATTTTTAAATGCTTTATATTCTCGCCACCTTGCCCTGGAGATGTACTGCCATAACGTTTACCCTCAGTCACTGTTTAAAACTTTATTTATCAGTGTCGCAAGTCGGCTTACATTAACACCGCAATGAAGTTACTGTGAAAATCCCCCCCCTAGTCGCCACACTCCGGGCCTGTTCGGGTACACCGAGGGGGAATTTAGTACGGTTGATGCATCCTAAGCAGCATGTCTTTCGGACGGTGGGAGGAAGCCGGAGCACTCGGGGGGGGGGGGGGGGGGGGGCGGAAACCCACGCAGGCACGGGGGAAGAACTCCGCACAGTCAGTGACCCGAGCTGGGAATCGAACCCGGGTCCCTGGCGCTGTGAGGCAGCAGTGCTAACCCACTGTGCCACCCTGTTAGCAGCTGGGCAAATGCAATTGTCGGCAAGTTATCCATGGGAGCCGTTCAGCTCGACTCAATCTTGTCTTCCATCGGAAGTTCAAACGCGCTTTCCAGGCGGATCGACTGGACTAGAGCCAGCGGAATTGTGAACGGGCCCCAAACCAGCCCCGAAGGGTGTCTCTGCGCCTTCTCCTGGGGTCCTTGCTGCTGCACCGACTGAGGTGGGCTTACTCGGAGCAGGGCGGGGGGGGGGGGGGGGTGGAGTGGTGAATTTATTATACCGCGGGGTTTTCTGGGGGCTGGCATCCATTTCGCGACACGGGGCTCTGGGGAAGGACGAACAAGCTGGCACGAAGGGCAAGGTCGACCACCTTCGGTTTAGGGGCAGGTGAGGAGGTGGGCCCGCCACTCGTGATCCGAACTGGGACTCCCCTCCCAAATCATCATCTTGATTTCCTCAAGCCAGTGATGTTTTGACCTGCACTCCAGTTGGTTCCCCTCTCTGGTCTGGGACATGTCAATCCTGGTGCCGTGACCCAGATGAAAACATTTACTGCGTGAGAAGTGATCTGTTTTCTTTCTACGATTGGATTGGATTTGATTTATTATTGTCACTACAGTGAAAAGTATTGTTTCTTGCGCGCTATACAGACAAAGCATACCGTTCATAGAGAAGGAAAGGAGAGGGTGCAGAATGTAGTGTTACAGTCATAGCTAGGGTGCAGAGAAAGATCAACTTAGTGCGAGGTAGGTCCATTCAAAAGTCTGACGGCAGCAGGGAAGAAGCTGTTCTTGAGTCGGTCGGTACGTGACCTCAGACTTTTGTATCCTTTTCCCAACGGAAGAAGGTGGAGAGAGAGAATGTCCGGGATTTTATGGGATCTGGGCAATGATTTGATTTGATTTTTGATTTGATTTATTATTGTCACATGTATTAACATACAGTGAAAAGTATAGCAAGGCCAGCATCTCTCCCTAATTTCCCTTCAACTAAATGCCTTGCTAAGTGATTAGACGGGGGGGGACAGTTAAGAGTCGACCCCCATTGCTGTGTGTGTGTGTGTGTGTGTGTGGGGGGGGGGGGGGGAAGGGTCTGGAGTCACAGGTAGGCCAGACCGGGTAAGGACAGCAGATTTCTTTCCATAAATGGGACACTAGTGAACCAAATGGGGTTTTTTTAATATGGCAATTGGCGATGGTTTCGTGGTCGCTATCGGACAAGCTTATTTTTTTATATTCCAGACTTTGCTAATTGAATTTAAATTTCACCAGCTGCTGTGGTGTGACTTGAACCAGAGAATTAGTCTGGGCTCCGGATTACACATCCGCTGGTGTGACCACAGTGTTACTATCATTCCCCCTTCCTGCCCGACTGCTGTGTGGTAAAAACTCACTGCCGCTCCGAGCTCCTCAAATCTACTCTGAGAGCCATTCAGCCAGAGACTGGCAGAGCTCTCGACCCTGTTCCGACTGAACAGTGCCCCGGGGGTGGATAACACAGCGGATGACGGTGTTAATCCTATATTGACAATGCAGCAACAGGCCCATGCTGGGGTTCACACTCCACAAGGAACCCCTCCCACTTTCCCAACAGACCGCAGAACTTCAACGCAGCGAAGGGATTGGTTGATCTGATGGATAAAGCTTAGGGCGTCGCAGTGGTTAGCACGGCTGCCTCACAGTGCCAGGGGCCCGGGTTCAATTCTAGCCACGGGTCGCTGTCTGTGTGGAGTCTGCACGTTCTCCCCGTGTCTGCGTGGGTTTCCTCCGGGTGCTCCGGTTTCCTCCCACAGTCCAAAGATGTGCAGGTTAGGTGGATTGGCCGTGCTAAATTGCTCCTTAGTGTCCAAAGATGTGCAGGTTAGGTGGATTGGCCATGCTAAATTGTCCCTTAGTGTCCAAAGACGTGCAGGTTAGGTGGACTGGCCATGCTAAATTGCTCCTTAGTGTCCAAAGATGTGCAGGTTAGGTGGATTGGCCATGCTAAATTGCTCCTTAGTGTCCAAAGATGTGCAGGTTAGGTGGATTGGCCATGCTAAATTGCCCCTTAGTGTCCAAAGATGTGCAGGTTAGGAGGATTGGCCATGCTAAATTGCTCCTTAGTATCCAAAGACGTGCAGGTTAGGTGGATTGGCCATGCTAAATTGCCCCTTAGTGTCCAAAGATGTGCAGGTTAGGTGGATTGGCCATGCTAAATTGCTCCTTAGTGTCCAAAGATGTGTAGGTTAGATGGATTGGCCATGCTAAATTGCCCCTTAGTGTCCAAAGATGTGCAGGTTAGGAGGATTGGCCATGCTAAATTGCTCCTTAGTATCCAAAGACGTGCAGGTTAGGTGGATTGGCCATGCTAAATTGCCCCTTCGTGTCCAAAGACGTGTAGGTTAGGTGGATTGGCCATGCTAAATTGCCCCTTCGTGTCCAAAGACGTGCAGGTTAGGAGGATTGGCCATGTTAATTAACCCAAGTGTCAGGGGGATTAGTAGGGTAAATATGTGGGGTTATGGGGATAGGGCCTGGGTGGGATTGTGGTCGGTGCAGACTCGATGGGCTGAATGGCCTTCTTGTGCACTGTAGATTCGATGGTTGGGAAGTTGAAGATCTGCTATAATGGGAGAGTTGGGCCGAAGGGTCTGTTTCCGTGCTGTATATCTCTGTGACGCTGTAATCTCGTGGAGTGTTACTTGCATTCCCCAGCATACTCGCAGTCGTGTCTGCGTTCAGTTTAAAGTTGTGATTATTCTTTTGGTATGCATTAAGTAACTAAAGCACCGGTACACTGAGTGGAGTTACAAATCTCATTGAATGGGGAGAAGAAATCCAGTGAACGGTTTTCAAGTTAAACATCGGAGTGATTTGTGGGGCTCCTTTTAAAGTTAGAATCATAGAAACCCTACAGTGCAGAAGGAGGCCATTCGGCCCATCGAGTCTGCACCGACCACAATCCCACCCAGGCCCTACCCCCGTAACCCCACGCATTTACCCGAGCTAGTTCCCCTGACACTAAGGGGCAATTTAGCATGGCCAATCCATCTAACCTGCACATCTTTGGAGGAAACTGGAGCTCCCGGAGGAAACCCATGCAGACACGGGGAGACTGTGCAGGCTCCACACAGACAGTGACTCGAGGCTGGGAATCGAACCCGGGTCCCTGGCGCTGTGAGGCAGCAGTGCTAACCACTGTGCCACCATGCCATATGAGACGTTTGAAGATAACTCCTTCTAGGGTGGCACTGGCATCCGCTGCCAGCTTGCTATTGACACGGCTAATATTCGCCCCTTCACTGCTCGGAGTAAAGTTACATTGAACAGTGCATTTATATCAATATCATGAAGCAAACTTCTCAAATTGTCGATGTTATTTGGGTTGGGCCGTGCTCTGGCTGATCTGTAGGGTGGCACTGGGAACCTGTTCGCTGCTTATAGCAACTCTACAACTTGGCCAGGGTTCCTGGAGACCGAGGGTAGGGAGAGAGAGAGAGACTGGAGTCCGAGGGTAGGAGAGAGAGAGAGAGACTGGAGTCTGAGGGTAGAGGGAGAGAGAGAGAGACTGGAGTCCGAGGGTAGGGAGAGAGAGAGAGAGAGACTGGAGTCCGAGGGTAGGGAGAGAGAGAGAGACTGGAGTCTGAGGGTAGAGAGAGAGGCTGGAGTCTGAGGGTAGGGAGAGAGAGAGAGAGACTGGAGTCCGAGGGTAGGGAGAGACTGGAGTCTGAGGGTAGAGGGAGAGAGAGAGAGACTGGAATCTGAGGGTAGGAGAGAGAGAGAGAGAGACTGGAGTCCGAGGGTAGGGAGAAAGACTGGAGTCCGAGGGTAGGGAGAGAGAGAGAGAGAGACTGGAGTCTGAGGGTAGGGAGAGAGAGAGAGACTGGAATCTGAGGGTTGGGAGAGAGACTGGAGTCTGAGGGTAGGGAGAGAGAGACTGGAGTCTGAGGGTAGGGAGAGAGAGAGAGACTGGAGTCTGAGGGTAGAGAGAGAGGCTGGAGTCTGAGGGTAGGGAGAGAGAGAGAGAGAGACTGGAGTCTGAGGGTAGGGAGAGAGAGAGAGACTGGAGTCCGAGGGTAGGGAGAGAGAGAGAGACTGGAGTCCGAGGGTAGGGAGAGAGAGAGAGACTGGAGTCTGAGGGGAGGGAGAGAGAGAGAGACTGGAGTCTGAGGGTAGGGAGAGAGAGACTCTGGAGTCTGAGGGTAGGGAGAGAGACTGGAGTCTGAGGGTAGGGAGAGAGAGAGAGACTGGAGTCTGAGGGTAGAGAGAGAGAGACTGGAGTCCGAGGGTAGGGGGAGAGAGAGAAGTCTGAGGGTAGGGAGAGAGAGAGACTGGAGTCTGAGGGTAGGGAGAGAGAGAGAGAGACTGGAGTCTGAGGGTAGGGAGAGAGAGAGACTGGAGTCTGAGGGCAGAGAGAGAGACTGGAGTCCGAGGGTAGGGGGAGAGAGAGAAGTCTGAGGGTAGGGAGAGAGAGAGACTGGAGTCTGAGGGTAGGGAGAGAGAGAGAGAGACTGGAGTCTGAGGGTAGGGAGAGAGAGAGACTGGAGTCTGAGGGTAGAGATAGAGAGACTGGAGTCCGAGGGTAGGGGGAGAGAGAGAAGTCTGAGGGTAGGGAGAGAGAGAGACTGGAGTCTGAGGGTAGGGAGAGAGAGAGAGAGACTGGAGTCAGAGGGTAGGGAGAGAGAGAGAGACCGGAATCTGAGGGTAGGGAGAGAGAGAGACTGGAGCTGAGAGGAGGGAGAGAGAGAGAGAGACTGGAGTCCGAGGGTAGGGAGAGAGAGTGAGAGAGACTGGAGTCCGAGGGTAGGGAGAGAGAGAGAGAGAGACTGGAGTCTGAGGGTAGGGAGAGAGAGACTGCAGTCCTAGGGTAGAGAGAGAGAGAGAGACTGGAGTCCGAGTGTAGGGAGAGAGAGAGAGAGAGACTGGAGTCCGAGGGTAGGGAGAGAGTGAGAGAGAGACTGGAGTCTGAGGGTAGGGAGAGAGAGAGAGAGAGAGACTGGAGTCCGAGGGTAGGGAGAAAGACTGGAGTCCGAGGGTAGGGAGAGAGACAGGAGTCCGAGGGTAGGGAGAGAGAGAGAGAGAGACTGGAGTCCGAGGGTAGGGAGAGAGACTGGATTCCGAGGGTAGGGAGAAAGACTGGAGTCCGAGGGTAGGGGGAGAGACAGGAGTCCGAGGGTAGGGAGAGAGAGAGAGAGAGACTGGAGTCCGAGGGTAGGGAGAGAGACAGGAGTCCGAGGGTCGGGAGAGAGAGAGAGACTGGAGTCTGAGGGTAGGGAGAGAGAGAGAGACTGGAATCTGAGGGTTGGGAGAGAGACTGGTGTCTGAGGGTAGGGAGAGAGAGAGAGAGAGACTGGAGTCTGAGGGTTGGGAGAGAGACTGGAGTCTGAGGGTAGGGAGAGAGAGAGAGAGAGAGACTGGAGTCTGAGGGTAGAGAGAGAGGCTGGAGTCTGAGGGTAGGGAGAGAGAGAGAGGGAGACTGGAGTCCGAGGGTAGGGAGAGACTGGAGTCTGAGGGTAGGGAGAGAGAGAGAGACTGGAATCTGAGGGTAGGGAGAGGGAGAGAGACTGGAGTCTGAGGGTAGGGAGAGAGAGAGCGAGAGACTGGAATCTGAGGGTAGGGAGAGAGAGAGAGACTGGAGTCTGAGGGTAGAGAGAGAGACTGGAGTCCGAGGGTAGGGGGAGAGAGAGAAGTCTGAGGGTAGGGAGAGAGAGAGACTGGAGTCTGAGGGTAGGGAGAGAGAGAGAGAGACTGGAGTCTGAGGGTAGGGAGAGAGAGAGACTGGAGTCTGAGGGTAGAGAGAGAGACTGGAGTCCGAGGGTAGGGGGAGAGAGAGAAGTCTGAGGGTAGGGAGAGAGAGAGACTGGAGTCTGAGGGTAGGGAGAGAGAGAGAGACTGGAGTCTGAGGGTAGGGAGAGAGAGAGAGAGAGAGACTGGAGTCTGAGGGTAGGGAGAGAGAGAGACTGGAATCTGAGGGTAGGGAGAGAGAGAGAGGGTGGAGTCTGAGGGTAGGGAGAGAGAGAGAGAGACTGGAATCTGAGGGTAGGGAGAGAGAGAGAGGGTGGAGTCTGAGGGTAGGGAGAGAGAGAGACTGGAGTCTGAGGGTAGGGAGAGAGAGAGAGAGACTGGAGTCCGAGGGTAGGGAGAGAGAGAGACTGGAGTCCGAGGGTAGGGAGAGAGAGAGACTGGAGTCTGAGGGTAGGGAGAGAGACTGGAGTCCGAGGGTAGAGAGACTGGAGTCTGAGGGTAGGGAGAGAGAGAGAGACTGGAGTCTGAGGGTAGGGAGAGAGAGAGAGACTGGAGTCTGAGGGTAGGGAGAGAGAGAGAGACTGGAGTCTGAGGGTAGGGGGAGAGAGAGAGAGTGACTGGAGTCCGAGGGTAGGGAGAGAGAGAGACTGGAGTCCGAGGGTAGGGAGAGAGAGAGACTGGAGTCCGAGGGTAGGGAGAGAGAGAGACTGGAGTCCGAGGATAGGGAGAGAGAGAGACTGGAGTCCGAGGGTAGGGAGAGACAGAGACTGGAGTCTGAGGGTAGGGAGAGAGACTGGAGTCCGAGGGTAGGGAGAGAGAGAGAGACTGGAGTCCGAGGGTAGAGAGAGAGACTGGAGTCTGAGGGTAGGAGAGAGAGAGAGAGACTGGAGTCTGAGGGTAGGGAGAGAGTGAGAGAGAGACTGGAGTCTGAGGGTCGGGAGAGAGAGAGAAGTCTGAGGGTAGGGAGAGAGAGAGACTGGAGTCCGAGGGTAGGGAGAGAGAGAGAGACTGGAGTCCGAGGGTAGGGAGAGAGTGAGACTGGAGTCTGAGGGTCGGGAGAGAGAGAGAGACTGGAGTCTGAGGGTAGGGAGAGAGTGAGAGAGAGACTGGAGTCTGAGGGTAGGGAGAGAGAGAGAGACTGGAGTCTGAGGGTAGGGAGAGAGAGAGAGAGAGACTGGAGTCCGAGGGTAGGGAGAGAGAGAGAGAGAGCGACTGGAGTCCGAGGGTAGGGAGAGAGAGAGACTGGAGTCTGAGGGTAGGGAGAGAGAGAGCGAGAGACTGGAGTCCTAGGGTAGGGAGAGAGAGAGAGAGAGGCTGGAGTCTGAGGGTAGGGAGAGAGAGAGAGAGACTGGAGTCTGAGGGTAGGGAGAGAGAGAGAGAGACTGGAGTCTGAGGGTAGGGAGAGAGAGAGAGAGACTGGAGTCCGAGGGTAGAGAGAGAGACTGGAGTCCGAGGGTAGGGAGAGAGAGAGAGAGACTGGAGTCTGAGGGTAGGGAGAGAGAGAGACTGGAGTCCGAGGGTAGGGAGAGAGAGAGAGAGAGACTGGAGTCTGAGGGTAGGGAGAGAGAGAGAGAGACTGGAGCCTGAGGGTAGGGAGAGAGAGAGAGAGAGACTGGAGCCTGAGGGTAGGGAGAGAGAGAGAGACTGGA
The DNA here is from genome assembly GCF_964213995.1 of Mustelus asterias. NCBI lineage: Eukaryota > Metazoa > Chordata > Chondrichthyes > Carcharhiniformes > Triakidae > Mustelus > Mustelus asterias. Next base: position 8,830 of record NW_027590831.1, read on the forward strand.
GTCCGAGGGTAGAGGGAGAGAGAGAGAGACTGGAGTCTGAGGGTAGGGAGAGAGAGAGAGAGAGACTGGAGTCTGAGGGTAGGGAGAGAGAGAGAGAGAGACTGGAGTCCGAGGGTAGGGAGAGAGAGAGAGAGACTGGAGTCCGAGGGTAGAGGGAGAGAGAGACTGGAGCCTGAGGGTGGGGAGAGAGAGAGAGAGAGACTGGAGTCCGAGGGTAGAGGGAGAGAGAGAGAGACTGGAGCCTGAGGGTAGGGAGAGAGAGAGACTGGAGCCTGAGGGTAGGGAGAGAGAGAGACTGGAGTCCGAGGGTAGAGGGAGAGAGAGAGAGACTGGAGCCTGAGGGTAGGGAGAGAGAGAGACTGGAGCCTGAGGGTGAGAGAGAGAGAGAGAGAGACTGGAGTCCGAGGGTAGAGGGAGAGAGAGAGAGACTGGAGCCTGAGGGTAGGGAGAGAGAGAGATTGGAGCCTGAGGGTAGGGTGAGAGAGAGACTGGAGTCTGAGGGTAGGGAGAGAGAGAGAGAGAGACTGGAGTCTGAGGGTAGGGAGAGAGAGAGAGAGAGACTGGAGTCCGAGGGTAGGGAGAGAGACAGGAGTCTGAGGGTAGGGAGAGAGAGAGGGAGAGAAGTCTGAGGGTAGGGAGAGAGAGAGAGACTGGAGTCTGAGGGTAGGGAGAGAGAGAGAGAGAGACTGGAGTCTGAAGGTCGGGAGAGAGAGAGACTGGAGTCTGAGGGTGGGGAGAGAGAGAGAGAGAGACTGGAGTCTGAAGGTCGGGAGAGAGAGAGACTGGAGTCTGAGGGTGGGGAGAGAGAGAGAGAGAGAAGTCTGAGGGTAGGGAGAGAGAGAGAGACTGGAATCTGAGGGTAGGGAGAGAGACTGGAGTCTGAGGGTAGTGAGAGAGAGAGACTGGAGCTGAGAGGAGGGAGGGAGAGGCTGGAGTCTGAGGGTAGGGAGAGAGAGAGAGAGGCGGGAGTCTGAGGGTAGGGAGAGAGAGAGAGAGACTGGAGTCTGAGGGTAGGGAGAGAGAGAGAGAGAGACTGGAGTCTAAGGGTAGGGAGAGAGACTGGAGTCCGAGGGTAGGGAGAGAGAGAGAGAGAGAGAGAGAGACTGGAGTCCGAGGGTAGGGAGAGAGAGAGAGACTGGAGTCTGAGGGTAGGGAGAGAGACTGGAGTCCGAGGGTAGGGAGAGAGAGAGTGAGAGACTGGAGTCCGAGGGTAGGGAGAGAGAGAGTGAGAGACTGGAGTCCGAGGGTAGGGAGAGAGGCTGGAGTCTGAGGGTAGGGAGAGAGAGAGAGACTGGAGTCTGAGGGTAGGGAGAGAGAGAGAGAGAGACTGGAGTCTGAGGGTAGGGAGAGAGAGAGACTGGAGTCTGAGGGTGGGGAGAGAGAGAGAGAGAGAAGTCTGAGGGTAGGGAGAGAGAGAGAGAGAGACTGGAGTCTGAGGGTAGGGAGAGAGAGCGAGAGAGAAGTCTGAGGGTAGGGAGAGAGAGAGAGAGACTGGAGTCTGAGGGTAGGGAGAGAGAGAGACTGGAGTCTGAGGGTAGGGAGAGAGACTGGAGTCCGAGGGCAGAGAGACTGGAGTCTGAGGGTAGGGAGAGAGAGAGAGACTGGAGTCTGAGGGTAGGGAGAGAGAGAGAGACTGGAGTCTGAGGGTAGGGAGAGAGAGAGAGACTGGAGTCTGAGGGTAGGGAGAGAGAGAGAGACTGGAGTCTGAGGGTAGGGAGAGAGAGAGAGACTGGAGTCTGAGGGTAGGGAGAGAGAGAGAGAGTGACTGGAGTCCGAGGGTAGGGAGAGAGAGAGACTGGAGTCCGAGGGTAGGGAGAGAGAGAGACTGGAGTCCGAGGGTAGGGAGAGAGAGAGACTGGAGTCCGAGGGTAGGGAGAGACAGAGACTGGAGTCTGAGGGTAGGGAGAGAGACTGGAGTCCGAGGGTAGGGAGAGAGAGAGAGACTGGAGTCCGAGGGTAGAGAGAGAGACTGGAGTCTGAGGGTAGGGAGAGAGAGAGAGACTGGAGTCTGAGGGTAGGGAGAGAGTGAGAGAGAGACTGGAGTCTGAGGGTAGGGAGAGAGAGAGAAGTCTGAGGGTAGGGAGAGAGAGAGACTGGAGTCCGAGGGTAGGGAGAGAGAGAGAGACTGGAGTCCGAGGGTAGGGAGAGAGTGAGACTGGAGTCTGAGGGTCGGGAGAGAGAGAGAGACTGGAGTCTGAGGGTAGGGAGAGAGTGAGAGAGAGACTGGAGTCTGAGGGTAGGGAGAGAGAGAGAGACTGGAGTCTGAGGGTAGGGAGAGAGAGAGAGAGAGACTGGAGTCCGAGGGTAGGGAGAGAGAGAGAGAGAGCGACTGGAGTCCGAGGGTAGGGAGAGAGAGAGACTGGAGTCTGAGGGTAGGGAGAGAGAGAGCGAGAGACTGGAGTCCTAGGGTAGGGAGAGAGAGAGAGAGAGGCTGGAGTCTGAGGGTAGGGAGAGAGAGAGAGAGACTGGAGTCTGAGGGTAGGGAGAGAGAGAGAGAGACTGGAGTCCGAGGGTAGAGAGAGAGACTGGAGTCCGAGGGTAGGGAGAGAGGGAGAGAGACTGGAGTCTGAGGGTAGGGAGAGAGAGAGACTGGAGTCCGAGGGTAGGGAGAGAGAGAGAGAGAGACTGGAGTCTGAGGGTAGGGAGAGAGAGAGAGAGACTGGAGCCTGAGGGTAGGGAGAGAGAGAGAGAGAGACTGGAGCCTGAGGGTAGGGAGAGAGAGAGAGACTGGAGTCCGAGGGTAGAGGGAGAGAGAGAGAGACTGGAGTCTGAGGGTAGGGAGAGAGAGAGAGAGAGACTGGAGTCTGAGGGTAGGGAGAGAGAGAGAGAGAGACTGGAGTCCGAGGGTAGGGAGAGAGAGAGAGAGACTGGAGTCCGAGGGTAGAGGGAGAGAGAGACTGGAGCCTGAGGGTGGGGAGAGAGAGAGAGAGAGACTGGAGTCCGAGGGGAGAGGGAGAGAGAGAGAGACTGGAGCCTGAGAGTAGGGAGAGAGAGAGACTGGAGCCTGAGGGTAGGGAGAGAGAGAGACTGGAGTCCGAGGGTAGAGGGAGAGAGAGAGAGACTGGAGCCTGAGGGTAGGGAGAGAGAGAGACTGGAGCCTGAGGGTGGGGAGAGAGAGAGAGAGAGACTGGAGTCCGAGGGTAGAGGGAGAGAGAGAGAGACTGGAGCCTGAGGGTAGGGAGAGAGAGAGATTGGAGCCTGAGGGTAGGGAGAGAGAGAGACTGGAGTCCGAGTGTAGGGAGAGAGAGAGAGAGAGAGACTGGAGTCCGAGGGTAGGGAGAGAGTGAGAGAGAGACTGGAGTCTGAGGGTAGGGAGAGAGAGAGAGAGAGACTGGAGTCTGAGGGTAGGGAGAGAGAGAGAGAGAGACTGGAGTCCGAGGGTAGGGAGAGAGACCGGAGTCTGAGGGTAGGGAGAGAGAGAGAGACTGGAATCTGAGGGTAGAGGGAGAGAGAGAGAGACTGGAGTCTGAGGGTAGGGGGAGAGAGAGACTGGAGTCTGAGGGTGGGGAGAGAGAGAGAGAGAGAAGTCTGAGGGTAGGGAGAGAGAGAGAGAGAGACTGGAGTCTGAGGGTAGGGAGAGAGAGCGAGAGAGAAGTCTGAGGGTAGGGAGAGAGAGAGAGAGAGACTGGAGTCTGAGGGTAGGGAGAGAGAGAGAGACTGGAGTCTGAGGGTAGGGAGAGAGAGAGAGAGAGACTGGAGTCTGAGGGTAGGGAGAGAGAGAGAGACTGGAGTCTGAGGGTAGGGAGAGAGAGAGAGAGAGACTGGAGTCCGAGGGTAGGGAGAGAGAGAGAGAGAGCGACTGGAGTCCGAGGGTAGGGAGAGAGAGAGACTGGAGTCTGAGGGTAGGGAGAGAGAGAGCGAGAGACTGGAGTCCTAGGGTAGGGAGAGAGAGAGAGAGAGGCTGGAGTCTGAGGGTAGGGAGAGAGAGAGAGAGACTGGAGTCTGAGGGTAGGGAGAGAGAGAGAGAGACTGGAGTCCGAGGGTAGAGAGAGAGACTGGAGTCCGAGGGTAGGGAGAGAGGGAGAGAGACTGGAGTCTGAGGGTAGGGAGAGAGAGAGACTGGAGTCCGAGGGTAGGGAGAGAGAGAGAGAGAGACTGGAGTCTGAGGGTAGGGAGAGAGAGAGAGAGACTGGAGCCTGAGGGTAGGGAGAGAGAGAGAGAGAGACTGGAGCCTGAGGGTAGGGAGAGAGAGAGAGACTGGAGTCCGAGGGTAGAGGGAGAGAGAGAGAGACTGGAGTCTGAGGGTAGGGAGAGAGAGAGAGAGAGACTGGAGTCTGAGGGTAGGGAGAGAGAGAGAGAGAGACTGGAGTCCGAGGGTAGGGAGAGAGAGAGAGAGACTGGAGTCCGAGGGTAGAGGGAGAGAGAGACTGGAGCCTGAGGGTGGGGAGAGAGAGAGAGAGAGACTGGAGTCCGAGGGGAGAGGGAGAGAGAGAGAGACTGGAGCCTGAGAGTAGGGAGAGAGAGAGACTGGAGCCTGAGGGTAGGGAGAGAGAGAGACTGGAGTCCGAGGGTAGAGGGAGAGAGAGAGAGACTGGAGCCTGAGGGTAGGGAGAGAGAGAGACTGGAGCCTGAGGGTGGGGAGAGAGAGAGAGAGAGACTGGAGTCCGAGGGTAGAGGGAGAGAGAGAGAGACTGGAGCCTGAGGGTAGGGAGAGAGAGAGATTGGAGCCTGAGGGTAGGGAGAGAGAGAGACTGGAGTCCGAGTGTAGGGAGAGAGAGAGAGAGAGAGACTGGAGTCCGAGGGTAGGGAGAGAGTGAGAGAGAGACTGGAGTCTGAGGGTAGGGAGAGAGAGAGAGAGAGACTGGAGTCTGAGGGTAGGGAGAGAGAGAGAGAGAGACTGGAGTCCGAGGGTAGGGAGAGAGACCGGAGTCTGAGGGTAGGGAGAGAGAGAGAGACTGGAATCTGAGGGTAGAGGGAGAGAGAGAGAGACTGGAGTCTGAGGGTAGGGGGAGAGAGAGACTGGAGTCTGAGGGTGGGGAGAGAGAGAGAGAGAGAAGTCTGAGGGTAGGGAGAGAGAGAGAGAGAGACTGGAGTCTGAGGGTAGGGAGAGAGAGCGAGAGAGAAGTCTGAGGGTAGGGAGAGAGAGAGAGAGAGACTGGAGTCTGAGGGTAGGGAGAGAGAGAGACTGGAGTCTGAGGGTAGGGAGAGAGAGAGACTGGAGCTGAGAGGAGGGTGAGAGAGAGAGAGAGAGAGGCTGGAGTCTGAGGGTAGGGAGAGAGAGAGAGAGAGAGAGACTGGAGTCTGAGGGTAGGGAGAGAGAGAGGGAGAGAAGTCTGAGGGTAGGGAGAGAGAGAGAGACTGGAGTCTGAGGGTAGGGAGAGAGAGAGAGAGAGACTGGAGTCTGAAGGTCGGGAGAGAGAGAGACTGGAGTCTGAGGGTGGGGAGAGAGAGAGAGAGAGACTGGAGTCTGAAGGTCGGGAGAGAGAGAGACTGGAGTCTGAGGGTGGGGAGAGAGAGAGAGAGAGAAGTCTGAGGGTAGGGAGAGAGAGAGAGACTGGAATCTGAGGGTAGGGAGAGAGACTGGAGTCTGAGGGTAGTGAGAGAGAGAGACTGGAGCTGAGAGGAGGGAGGGAGAGGCTGGAGTCTGAGGGTAGGGAGAGAGAGAGAGAGGCGGGAGTCTGAGGGTAGGGAGAGAGAGAGAGAGACTGGAGTCTGAGGGTAGGGAGAGAGAGAGAGACAGACTGGAGTCTAAGGGTAGGGAGAGAGACTGGAGTCCGAGGGTAGGGAGAGAGAGAGAGAGAGAGAGACTGGAGTCCGAGGGTAGGGAGAGAGAGAGAGACTGGAGTCTGAGGGTAGGGAGAGAGACTGGAGTCCGAGGGTAGGGAGAGAGAGAGTGAGAGACTGGAGTCCGAGGGTAGGGAGAGAGAGAGTGAGAGACTGGAGTCCGAGGGTAGGGAGAGAGGCTGGAGTCTGAGGGTAGGGAGAGAGAGAGAGACTGGAGTCTGAGGGTAGGGAGAGAGAGAGAGAGAGACTGGAGTCTGAGGGTAGGGAGAGAGAGAGACTGGAGTCTGAGGGTGGGGAGAGAGAGAGAGAGAGAAGTCTGAGGGTAGGGAGAGAGAGAGAGAGAATGGAGTCTGAGGGTAGGGAGAGAGAGCGAGAGAGAAGTCTGAGGGTAGGGAGAGAGAGAGAGAGACTGGAGTCTGAGGGTAGGGAGAGAGAGAGACTGGAGTCTGAGGGTAGGGAGAGAGACTGGAGTCCGAGGGTAGAGAGACTGGAGTCTGAGGGTAGGGAGAGAGAGAGAGACTGGAGTCTGAGGGTAGGGAGAGAGAGAGAGACTGGAGTCTGAGGGTAGGGAGAGAGAGAGAGACTGGAGTCTGAGGGTAGGGAGAGAGAGAGAGACTGGAGTCTGAGGGTAGGGAGAGAGAGAGAGAGTGACTGGAGTCCGAGGGTAGGGAGAGAGAGAGACTGGAGTCCGAGGGTAGGGAGAGAGAGAGACTGGAGTCCGAGGGTAGGGAGAGAGAGAGACTGGAGTCCGAGGGTAGGGAGAGACAGAGACTGGAGTCTGAGGGTAGGGAGAGAGACTGGAGTCCGAGGGTAGGGAGAGAGAGAGAGACTGGAGTCCGAGGGTAGAGAGAGAGACTGGAGTCTGAGGGTAGGGAGAGAGAGAGAGACTGGAGTCTGAGGGTAGGGAGAGAGTGAGAGAGAGACTGGAGTCTGAGGGTAGGGAGAGAGAGAGAAGTCTGAGGGTAGGGAGAGAGAGAGACTGGAGTCCGAGGGTAGGGAGAGAGTGAGACTGGAGTCTGAGGGTCGGGAGAGAGAGAGAGACTGGAGTCTGAGGGTAGGGAGAGAGTGAGAGAGAGACTGGAGTCTGAGGGTAGGGAGAGAGAGAGAGACTGGAGTCTGAGGGTAGGGAGAGAGAGAGAGAGAGACTGGAGTCCGAGGGTAGGGAGAGAGAGAGAGAGAGCGACTGGAGTCCGAGGGTAGGGAGAGAGAGAGACTGGAGTCTGAGGGTAGGGAGAGAGAGAGCGAGAGACTGGAGTCCTAGGGTAGGGAGAGAGAGAGAGAGAGGCTGGAGTCTGAGGGTAGGGAGAGAGAGAGAGAGACTGGAGTCTGAGGGTAGGGAGAGAGAGAGAGACTGGAGTCCGAGGGTAGAGAGAGAGACTGGAGTCCGAGGGTAGGGAGAGAGGGAGAGAGACTGGAGTCTGAGGGTAGGGAGAGAGAGAGACTGGAGTCCGAGGGTAGGGAGAGAGAGAGAGAGAGACTGGAGTCTGAGGGTAGGGAGAGAGAGAGAGAGACTGGAGCCTGAGGGTAGGGAGAGAGAGAGAGAGAGACTGGAGCCTGAGGGTAGGGAGAGAGAGAGAGACTGGAGTCCGAGGGTAGAGGGAGAGAGAGAGAGACTGGAGTCTGAGGGTAGGGAGAGAGAGAGAGAGAGACTGGAGTCTGAGGGTAGGGAGAGAGAGAGAGAGAGAGACTGGAGTCCGAGGGTAGGGAGAGAGAGAGAGAGACTGGAGTCCGAGGGTAGAGGGAGAGAGAGACTGGAGCCTGAGGGTGGGGAGAGAGAGAGAGAGAGACTGGAGTCCGAGGGGAGAGGGAGAGAGAGAGAGACTGGAGCCTGAGGGTAGGGAGAGAGAGAGACTGGAGCCTGAGGGTAGGGAGAGAGAGAGACTGGAGTCCGAGGGTAGAGGGAGAGAGAGAGAGACTGGAGCCTGAGGGTAGGGAGAGAGAGAGACTGGAGCCTGAGGGTGGGGAGAGAGAGAGAGAGAGACTGGAGTCCGAGGGTAGAGGGAGAGAGAGAGAGACTGGAGCCTGAGGGTAGGGAGAGAGAGAGATTGGAGCCTGAGGGTAGGGAGAGAGAGAGACTGGAGTCCGAGTGTAGGGAGAGAGAGAGAGAGAGAGACTGGAGTCCGAGGGTAGGGAGAGAGTGAGAGAGAGACTGGAGTCTGAGGGTAGGGAGAGAGAGAGAGAGAGACTGGAGTCTGAGGGTAGGGAGAGAGAGAGAGAGAGACTGGAGTCCGAGGGTAGGGAGAGAGACCGGAGTCTGAGGGTAGGGAGAGAGAGAGAGACTGGAATCTGAGGGTAGAGGGAGAGAGAGAGAGACTGGAGTCTGAGGGTAGGGAGAGAGAGAGAGAGAGACTGGAGTCTGAGGGTAGGGAGGGAGAGAGAGACTGGAGTCTGAGGGTAGGGAGAGAGAGAGAGAGACTGGAGTCTGAGGGTAGGGAGAGAGACTGGAGTCCGAGGGTTGGGAGAGAGAGAGAGAGAGAGAGACTGGAGTCTGAGGGTAGGGAGAGAGAGAGAGAGAGAGAGAGACTGGAGTCTGAGGGTAGGGAGAGAGAGAGAGACTGGAATCTGAGGGTGGGGAGAGAGAGAGAGAGAGACTGGAGTCTGAGGGTAGAGAGAGAGAGATAGAGAGAGACTGGAGTCTGAGGGTAGGGAGAGGGAGAGAGAGAGACTGGAGTCTGAGGGTAGGGAGAGAGAGAGAGACTGGAGTCTGAGGGTAGGGAGAGAGAGAGAGAGAGACTGGAGTCTGAGGGTAGAGAGAGAGAGAGAGAGAGAGACTGGAGTCTGAGGGTAGACAGAGGGAGAGAGAGAGAGAGACTGGAGTACGAGGGTAGGGAGAGAGAGAGAGAGAGAGACTGGAGTCCGAGGGTAGGGAGAGAGAGGCTGGAGTCTGAGGGTAGGGAGAGAGAGAGAGACTGGAATCTGAGGGTAGGGAGAGAGAGAGAGAGACTGGAATCTGAGGGTAGGGAGAGAGAGAGACTGGAGTCTGAGGGTAGGGAGAGAGAGAGAGACTGGTGTCTGACGGTAGGGAGAGAGAGAGAGAGAGACTGGAATCTAAGGGTAGGGAGAGAGACTGGAGTCCGAGGGTAGGGAGAGAGAGAGAGAGAGAGAGAGACTGGAGTCCGAGGGGAGGGAGAGAGAGAGAGACTGGAGTCTGAGGGTAGGGAGAGAGACTGGAGTCCGAGGGTAGGGAGAGAGAGAGTGAGAGACTGGAGTCCGAGGGTAGGGAGAGAGAGAGTGAGAGACTGGAGTCCGAGGGTAGGGAGAGAGGCTGGAGTCTGAGGGTAGGGAGAGAGAGAGAGACTGGAGTCTGAGGGTAGGGAGAGAGAGAGAGAGAGACTGGAGTCTGAGGGTAGGGAGAGAGAGAGACTGGAGTCTGAGGGTGGGGAGAGAGAGAGAGAAGTCTGAGGGTAGGGAGAGAGAGAGAGAGAGACTGGAGTCTGAGGGTAGGGAGAGAGAACGAGAGAGAAGTCTGAGGGTAGGGAGAGAGAGAGAGAGACTGGAGTCTGAGGGTAGGGAGAGAGAGAGACTGGAGTCTGAGGGTAGGGAGAGAGAGAGACTGGAGCTGAGAGGAGGGTGAGAGAGAGAGAGAGAGAGGCTGGAGTCTGAGGGTAGGGAGAGAGAGAGAGAGAGAGAGACTGGAGTCTGAGGGTAGGGAGAGAGAGAGGGAGAGAAGTCTGAGGGTAGGGAGAGAGAGAGAGACTGGAGTCTGAGGGTAGGGAGAGAGAGAGAGAGAGACTGGAGTCTGAAGGTCGGGAGAGAGAGAGACTGGAGTCTGAGGGTGGGGAGAGAGAGAGAGAGAGACTGGAGTCTGAAGGTCGGGAGAGAGAGAGACTGGAGTCTGAGGGTGGGGAGAGAGAGAGAGAGAGAAGTCTGAGGGTAGGGAGAGAGAGAGAGACTGGAATCTGAGGGTAGGGAGAGAGACTGGAGTCTGAGGGTAGGGAGAGAGAGAGACTGGAGCTGAGAGGAGGGAGGGAGAGGCTGGAGTCTGAGGGTAGGGAGAGAGAGAGATAGGCGGGAGTCTGAGGGTAGGGAGAGAGAGAGAGACTGGAGTCTGAGGGTAGGGAGAGAGAGAGAGAGAGACTGGAGTCTAAGGGTAGGGAGAGAGACTGGAGTCCAAGGGTAGGGAGAGAGAGAGAGAGACTGGAGTCCGAGGGTAGGGAGAGAGAGAGAGACTGGAGTCTGAGGGTAGGGAGAGAGACTGGAGTCCGAGGGTAGGGAGAGAGAGAGTGAGAGACTGGAGTCCGAGGGTAGGGAGAGAGGCTGGAGTCTGAGGGTAGGGAGAGAGAGAGAGACTGGAGTCTGAGGGTAGGGAGAGAGAGAGAGAGAGAGACTGGAGTCTGAGGGTAGGGAGAGAGAGAGACTGGAGTCTGAGGGTGGGGAGAGAGAGAGAGAGAGACTGGAGTCTGAGGGTAGGGAGAGAGAGCGAGAGAGAAGTCTGAGGGTAGGGAGAGAGAGAGAGAGACTGGAGTCTGTGGGTAGGGAGAGAGAGAGACTGGAGTCTGAGGGTAGGGAGAGAGACTGGAGTCCGAGGGTAGAGAGACTGGAGTCTGAGGGTAGGGAGAGAGAGAGAGACTGGAGTCTGAGGGTAGGGAGAGAGAGAGAGAGACTGGAGTCTGAGGGTAGGGAGAGAGAGAGACTGGAGTCTGAGGGTAGGGAGAGAGAGAGACTGGAGCTGAGAGGAGGGTGAGAGAGAGAGAGAGAGAGGCTGGAGTCTGAGGGTAGGGAGAGAGAGAGAGAGAGAGAGACTGGAGTCTGAGGGTAGGGAGAGAGAGAGAGACTGGAGTCTGAGGGTAGGGAGAGAGACTGGAGTCCGAGGGTAGGGAGAGAGAGAGTGAGAGACTGGAGTCCGAGGGTAGGGAGAGAGTGAGAGACTGGAGTCCGAGGGTAGGGAGAGAGGCTGGAGTAGAGAGGCTGGAGTCTGAGGGTAGGGAGAGAGAGAGAGACTGGAGTCTGAGGGTAGGGAGAGAGAGAGAGAGAGACTGGAGTCTGAGGGTAGGGAGAGAGAGAGACTGGAGTCTGAGGGTGGGGAGAGAGAGAGAGAAGTCTGAGGGTAGGAGAGAGAGAGAGAGAGACTGGAGTCTGAGGGTAGGGAGAGAGAACGAGAGAGAAGTCTGAGGGTAGGAGAGAGAGAGAGACTGGAGTCTGAGGGTAGGGAGAGAGAGAGACTGGAGTCTGAGGGTAGGGAGAGAGAGAGACTGGAGCTGAGAGGAGGGTGAGAGAGAGAGAGAGAGGCTGGAGTCTGAGGGTAGGGAGAGAGAGAGAGAGAGAGAGACTGGAGTCTGAGGGTAGGGAGAGAGAGAGGGAGAGAAGTCTGAGGGTAGGGAGAGAGAGAGAGACTGGAGTCTGAGGGTAGGGAGAGAGAGAGAGAGAGACTGGAGTCTGAAGGTCGGGAGAGAGAGAGACTGGAGTCTGAGGGTGGGGAGAGAGAGAGAGAGAGACTGGAGTCTGAAGGTCGGGAGGGAGAGAGAGACTGGAGTCTGAGGGTGGGGAGAGAGAGAGAGAGAAGTCTGAGGGTAGGGAGAGAGAGAGAGACTGGAATCTGAGGGTAGGGAGAGAGACTGGAGTCTGAGGGTAGGGAGAGAGAGAGACTGGAGCTGAGAGGAGGGAGGGAGAGGCTGGAGTCTGAGGGTAGGGAGAGAGAGAGATAGGCGGGAGTCTGAGGGTAGGGAGAGAGAGAGAGACTGGAGTCTGAGGGTAGGGAGAGAGAGAGAGAGAGACTGGAGTCTAAGGGTAGGGAGAGAGACTGGAGTCCAAGGGTAGGGAGAGAGAGAGAGAGACTGGAGTCCGAGGGTAGGGAGAGAGAGAGAGACTGGAGTCTGAGGGTAGGGAGAGAGACTGGAGTCCGAGGGTAGGGAGAGAGAGAGTGAGAGACTGGAGTCCGAGGGTAGGGAGAGAGGCTGGAGTCTGAGGGTAGGGAGAGAGAGAGAGACTGGAGTCTGAGGGTAGGGAGAGAGAGAGAGAGAGAGAGACTGGAGTCTGAGGGTAGGGAGAGAGAGAGACTGGAGTCTGAGGGTGGGGGAGAGAGAGAGAGAGACTGGAGTCTGAGGGTAGGAGAGAGAGCGAGAGAGAAGTCTGAGGGTAGGGAGAGAGGAGAGAGACTGGAGTCTGTGGGTAGGGAGAGAGAGAGACTGGAGTCTGAGGGTAGGGAGAGAGATGGAGTCCGAGGGTAGAGAGACTGGAGTCTGAGGGTAGGGAGAGAGAGAGAGACTGGAGTCTGAGGGTAGGGAGAGAGAGAGAGACTGGAGTCTGAGGGTAGGGAGAGAGAGAGAGACTGGAGTCTGAGGGTAGGGAGAGAAAGAGAGACTGGAGTCTGAGGGTAGGGAGGAGAGAGAGAGAGTGACTGGAGTCCGAGGGTAGGGAGAGAGAGAGACTGGAGTCCGAGGGTAGGGGAGAGAGAGAACTGGAGTCCGAGGGTAGGGAGAGAGAGAGACTGGAGTCCGAGGGTAGGGAGAGACAGAGACTGGAGTCTGAGGGTAGGGAGAGAGACTGGAGTCCGAGGGTAGGGAGAGAGAGAGAGACTGGAGTCCGAGGGTAGAGAGAGAGACTGGAGTCTGAGGGTAGGGAGAGAGAGAGAGACTGGAGTCTGAGGGTAGGGAGAGAGTGAGAGAGAGACTGGAGTCTGAGGGTAGGGAGAGAGAGAGAAGTCTGAGGGTAGGGAGAGAGAGACTGGAGTCCGAGGGTAGGGAGAGAGAGAGAGACTGGAGTCCGAGGGTAGGGAGAGAGTGAGACTGGAGTCTGAGGGTCGGGAGAGAGAGAGAGACTGGAGTCTGAGGGTAGGGAGAGAGTGAGAGAGAGACTGGAGTCTGAGGGTAGGGAGAGAGAGAGAGACTGGAGTCTGAGGGTAGGAGGAAGAGAGAGAGAGAGACTGGAGTCCGAGGGTAGGGAGAGAGAGAGAGAGCGACTGGAGTCCGAGGGTAGGGAGAGAGAGAGACTGGAGTCTGAGGGTAGGGAGAGAGAGAGCGAGAGACTGGAGTCCTAGGGTAGGGAGAGAGAGAGAGAGAGGCTGGAGTCTGAGGGTAGGGAGAGAGAGAGAGAGACTGGAGTCTGAGGGTAGGGAGAGAGAGAGAGAGACTGGAGTCTGAGGGTAGGAAGAGAGACTGGAGTCCGAGGGTAGAGAGAGAGACTGGAGTCCGAGGGTAGGGAGAGAGAGAGAGAGACTGGAGTCCGAGGGTAGGGAGAGAGAGAGAGAGCGACTGGAGTCCGAGGGTAGGGAGAGAGAGAGACTGGAGTCCGAGGGTAGGGAGAGAGAGAGAGAGAGACTGGAGTCTGAGGGTAGGAGAGAGAGAGAGAGACTGGAGTCCGAGGGTAGAGGGAGAGAGAGAGAGACTGGAGTCTGAGGGTAGGGAGAGAGAGAGAGAGAGACTGGAGTCTGAGGGTAGGGAGAGAGAGAGAGAGAGACTGGAGTCCGAGGGTAGGGAGAGAGAGAGAGAGACTGGAGTCCGAGGGTAGAGGGAGAGAGAGACTGGAGCCTGAGGGTGGGAGAGAGAGAGAGAGAGACTGGAGTCCGAGGGTAGAGGGAGAGAGAGAGAGACTGGAGCCTGAGGGTAGGGAGAGAGAGAGACTGGAGCCTGAGGGTAGGGAGAGAGAGAGACTGGAGTCCGAGGGTAGAGGGAGAGAGAGAGAGACTGGAGCCTGAGGGTAGGGAGAGAGAGAGACTGGAGCCTGAGGGTGGGGAGAGAGAGAGAGAGAGACTGGAGTCCGAGGGTAGAGGGAGAGAGAGAGAGACTGGAGCCTGAGGGTAGGGAGAGAGAGAGACTGGAGCCTGAGGGTGGGGAGAGAGAGAGAGACTGCAGCCTGAGGGTGGGGAGAGAGAGAGAGAGAGACTGGAGTCCGAGGGTAGAGGGAGAGAGACTGGAGCCTGAGGGTAGGGAGAGAGAGAGACTGGAGCCTGAGGGTGGGGAGAGAGAGAGAGAGAGACTGGAGTCCGAGGGTAGAGGGAGAGAGAGACTGGAGCCTGAGGGTAGGGAGAGAGAGAGACTGGAGTCCGAGTGTAGGGAGAGAGAGAGAGAGAGACTGGAGTCCGAGGGTAGGGAGAGAGTGAGAGAGAGACTGGAGTCTGAGGGTAGGGAGAGAGAGAGAGAGAGACTGGAGTCTGAGGGTAGGGAGAGAGAGAGAGAGAGACTGGAGTCCGAGGGTAGGGAGAGAGACAGGAGTCTGAGGGTAGGAGAGAGAGAGAGACTGGAATCTGAGGGTAGAGGGAGAGAGAGAGAGACTGGAGTCTGAGGGTAGGGAGAGAGAGAGAGAGAGACTGGAGTCTGAGGGTAGGGAGAGAGAGAGAGACTGGAGTCTGAGGGTAGGGAGAGAGAGAGAGAGACTGGAGTCTGAGGGTAGGGAGAGAGACTGGAGTCCGAGGGTTGGGAGAGAGAGAGAGAGAGAGAGAGAGACTGGAGTCTGAGGGTAGGAAGAGAGAGAGAGAGAGAGAGACTGGAGTCTGAGGGTAGGGAGAGAGAGAGAGAGAGACTGGAATCTGAGGGTGGGGAGAGAGAGAGAGAGAGAGACTGGAGTCTGAGGGTAGGGAGAGGGAGAGAGAGAGACTGGAGTCTGAGGGTAGGGAGAGAGAGAGAGACTGGAGTCTGAGGGTAGGGAGAGAGAGAGAGAGAGACTGGAGTCTGAGGGTAGGGAGAGAGAGAGAGAGAGAGAGAGACTGGAGTCTGAGGGTAGACAGAGGGAGAGAGAGAGAGACTGGAGTACGAGGATAGGGAGAGAGAGAGAGAGACTGGAGTCCGAGGGTAGGGAGAGAGAGGCTGGAGTCTGAGGGTAGGGAGAGAGAGAGAGACTGGAATCTGAGGGTAGGGAGAGAGAGAGAGAGACTGGAATCTGAGGGTAGGGAGAGAGAGAGACTGGAGTCTGAGGGTAGGGAGAGAGAGAGAGAGAGAGACTGGAGTCTGAGGGTAGGGAGAGAGAGAGAGACTGGTGTCTGACGGTAGGGAGAGAGAGAGAGAGAGACTGGAGTCTAAGGGTAGGGAGAGAGACTGGAGTCCGAGGGGAGGGAGAGAGAGAGAGAGAGAGAGAGAGACTGGAGTCCGAGGGTAGGGAGAGAGAGAGAGACTGGAGTCTGAGGGTAGGGAGAGAGACTGGAGTCCGAGGGTAGGGAGAGAGAGAGTGAGAGACTGGAGTCCGAGGGTAGGGAGAGAGAGAGTGAGAGACTGGAGTCCGAGGGTAGGGAGAGAGGCTGGAGTCTGAGGGTAGGGGAGAGAGAGAGAGACTGGAGTCTGAGGGTAGGGAGAGAGAGAGAGAGAGACTGGAGTCTGAGGGTAGGGGGAGAGAGAGACTGGAGTCTGAGGGTGGGGAGAGAGAGAGAGAGAGAAGTCTGAGGGTAGGGAGAGAGAGAGAGAGAGACTGGAGTCTGAGGGTAGGGAGAGAGAGCGAGAGAGAAGTCTGAGGGTAGGGAGAGAGAGAGAGAGAGACTGGAGTCTGAGGGTAGGGAGAGAGAGAGACTGGAGTCTGAGGGTAGGGAGAGAGAGAGACTGGAGTCTGAGGGTAGGGAGAGAGACTGGAGTCCGAGGGTAGGGAGAGAGAGAGTGAGAGACTGGAGTCCGAGGGTAGGGAGAGAGGCTGGAGTCTGAGGGTAGGGAGAGAGAGAGAGACTGGAGTCTGAGGGTAGGGAGAGAGAGAGAGAGAGAGAGAGACTGGAGTCTGAGGGTAGGGAGAGAGAGAGACTGGAGTCTGAGGGTGGGGAGAGAGAGAGAGAGAGACTGGAGTCTGAGGGTAGGGAGAGAGAGCGAGAGAGAAGTCTGAGGGTAGGGAGAGAGAGAGAGAGACTGGAGTCTGTGGGTAGGAGAGAGAGAGACTGGAGTCTGAGGGTAGGGAGAGAGACTGGAGTCCGAGGGTAGAGAGACTGGAGTCTGAGGGTAGGGAGAGAGAGAGAGACTGGAGTCTGAGGGTAGGGAGAGAGAGAGAGAGACAGAGACTGGAGTCTGAGGGTAGGGAGAGAGAGAGACTGGAGGAGGAGTGAGAGAGAGAGAGAGAGAGGCTGGAGTCTGAGGGTAGGGAGAGAGAGAGAGAGAGAGAGACTGGAGTCTGAGGGTAGGGAGAGAGAGAGAGACTGGAGTCTGAGGGTAGGGAGAGAGACTGGAGTCCGAGGGTAGGGAGAGAGAGAGTGAGAGACTGGAGTCCGAGGGTAGGGAGAGAGAGAGTGAGAGACTGGAGTCCGAGGGTAGGGAGAGAGGCTGGAGTCTGAGGGTAGGGAGAGAGAGAGAGACTGGAGTCTGAGGGTAGGGAGAGAGAGAGAGAGAGACTGGAGTCTGAGGGTAGGGAGAGAGAGAGACTGGAGTCTGAGGGTGGGGAGAGAGAGAGAGAAGTCTGAGGGTAGGGAGAGAGAGAGAGAGAGACTGGAGTCTGAGGGTAGGGAGAGAGAACGAGAGAGAAGTCTGAGGGTAGGGAGAGAGAGAGAGAGACTGGAGTCTGAGGGTAGGGAGAGAGAGAGACTGGAGTCTGAGGGTAGGGAGAGAGAGAGACTGGAGCTGAGAGGAGGGTGAGAGAGAGAGAGAGAGAGGCTGGAGTCTGAGGGTAGGGAGAGAGAGAGAGAGAGAGAGACTGGAGTCTGAGGGTAGGGAGAGAGAGAGGGAGAGAAGTCTGAGGGTAGGGAGAGAGAGAGAGACTGGAGTCTGAGGGTAGGGAGAGAGAGAGAGAGAGACTGGAGTCTGAAGGTCGGGAGAGAGAGAGACTGGAGTCTGAGGGTGGGGAGAGAGAGAGAGAGAGACTGGAGTCTGAAGGTCGGGAGAGAGAGAGACTGGAGTCTGAGGGTGGGGAGAGAGAGAGAGAGAGAAGTCTGAGGGTAGGGAGAGAGAGAGAGACTGGAATCTGAGGGTAGGGAGAGAGACTGGAGTCTGAGGGTAGGGAGAGAGAGAGACTGGAGCTGAGAGGAGGGAGGGAGAGGCTGGAGTCTGAGGGTAGGGAGAGAGAGAGATAGGCGGGAGTCTGAGGGTAGGGAGAGAGAGAGAGACTGGAGTCTGAGGGTAGGGAGAGAGAGAGAGAGAGACTGGAGTCTAAGGGTAGGGAGAGAGACTGGAGTCCAAGGGTAGGGAGAGAGAGAGAGAGACTGGAGTCCGAGGGTAGGGAGAGAGAGAGAGACTGGAGTCTGAGGGTAGGGAGAGAGACTGGAGTCCGAGGGTAGGGAGAGAGAGAGTGAGAGACTGGAGTCCGAGGGTAGGGAGAGAGGCTGGAGTCTGAGGGTAGGGAGAGAGAGAGAGACTGGAGTCTGAGGGTAGGGAGAGAGAGAGAGAGAGAGAGAGACTGGAGTCTGAGGGTAGGGAGAGAGAGAGACTGGAGTCTGAGGGTGGGGAGAGAGAGAGAGAGAGACTGGAGTCTGAGGGTAGGGAGAGAGAGCGAGAGAGAAGTCTGAGGGTAGGGAGAGAGAGAGAGAGACTGGAGTCTGTGGGTAGGGAGAGAGAGAGACTGGAGTCTGAGGGTAGGGAGAGAGACTGGAGTCCGAGGGTAGAGAGACTGGAGTCTGAGAGTAGGGAGAGAGAGAGAGACTGGAGTCTGAGGGTAGGGAGAGAGAGAGAGACTGGAGTCAGAGGGTAGGGAGAGAGAGAGAGAGTGACTGGAGTCCGAGGGTAGGGAGAGAGAGAGACTGGAGTCCGAGGGTAGGGAGAGAGAGAGACTGGAGTCCGAGGGTAGGGAGAGAGAGAGACTGGAGTCCGAGGGTAGGGAGAGACAGAGACTGGAGTCTGAGGGTAGGGAGAGAGACTGGAGTCCGAGGGTAGGGAGAGAGAGAGAGACTGGAGTCCGAGGGTAGAGAGAGAGACTGGAGTCTGAGGGTAGGGAGAGAGAGAGAGACTGGAGTCTGAGGGTAGGGAGAGAGTGAGAGAGAGACTGGAGTCTGAGGGTAGGGAGAGAGAGAGAAGTCTGAGGGTAGGGAGAGAGAGAGACTGGAGTCCGAGGGTAGGGAGAGAGAGAGAGACTGGAGTCCGAGGGTAGGGAGAGAGTGAGACTGGAGTCTGAGGGTCGGGAGAGAGAGAGAGACTGGAGTCTGAGGGTAGGGAGAGAGTGAGAGAGAGACTGGAGTCTGAGGGTAGGGAGAGAGAGAGAGACTGGAGTCTGAGGGTAGGGAGAGAGAGAGAGAGAGACTGGAGTCCGAGGGTAGGGAGAGAGAGAGAGAGCGACTGGAGTCCGAGGGTAGGGAGAGAGAGAGACTGGAGTCCTAGGGTAGGGAGAGAGAGAGAGAGAGGCTGGAGTCTGAGGGTAGGGAGAGAGAGAGAGAGACTGGAGTCTGAGGGTAGGGAGAGAGAGAGAGAGACTGGAGTCTGAGGGTAGGAAGAGAGACTGGAGTCCGAGGGTAGAGAGAGAGACTGGAGTCCGAGGGTAGGGAGAGAGAGAGAGAGACTGGAGTCCGAGGGTAGGGAGAGAGAGAGAGAGAGCGACTGGAGTCCGAGGGTAGGGAGAGAGAGAGACTGGAGTCCGAGGGTAGGGAGAGAGAGAGAGAGAGACTGGAGTCTGAGGGTAGGGAGAGAGAGAGAGAGACTGGAGTCCGAGGGTAGAGGGAGAGAGAGAGAGACTGGAGTCTGAGGGTAGGGAGAGAGAGAGAGAGAGACTGGAGTCTGAGGGTAGGGAGAGAGAGAGAGAGAGACTGGAGTCCGAGGGTAGGGAGAGAGAGAGAGAGACTGGAGTCCGAGGGTAGAGGGAGAGAGAGACTGGAGCCTGAGGGTGGGGAGAGAGAGAGAGAGAGACTGGAGTCCGAGGGTAGAGGGAGAGAGAGAGAGACTGGAGCCTGAGGGTAGTGAGAGAGAGAGACTGGAGCCTGAGGGTAGGGAGAGAGAGAGACTGGAGTCCGAGGGTAGAGGGAGAGAGAGAGAGACTGGAGCCTGAGGGTAGGGAGAGAGAGAGACTGGAGCCTGAGGGTGGGGAGAGAGAGAGAGAGAGACTGGAGTCCGAGGGTAGAGGGAGAGAGAGAGAGACTGGAGCCTGAGGGTAGGGAGAGAGAGAGACTGGAGCCTGAGGGTGGGGAGAGAGAGAGAGACTGGAGCCTGAGGGTGGGGAGAGAGAGAGAGAGAGACTGGAGTCCGAGGGTAGAGGGAGAGAGAGAGAGACTGGAGCCTGAGGGTAGGGAGAGAGAGAGACTGGAGCCTGAGGGTGGGGAGAGAGAGAGAGAGAGACTGGAGTCCGAGGGTAGAGGGAGAGAGAGAGAGACTGGAGCCTGAGGGTAGGGAGAGAGAGAGACTGGAGTCCGAGTGTAGGGAGAGAGAGAGAGAGAGACTGGAGTCCGAGGGTAGGGAGAGAGTGAGAGAGAGACTGGAGTCTGAGGGTAGGGAGAGAGAGAGAGACTGGAGTCTGAGGGTAGGGAGAGAGAGAGAGAGAGACTGGAGTCCGAGGGTAGGGAGAGAGACAGGAGTCTGAGGGTAGGGAGAGAGAGAGAGACTGGAATCTGAGGGTAGAGGGAGAGAGAGAGAGACTGGAGTCTGAGGGTAGGGAGAGAGAGAGAGAGAGACTGGAGTCTGAGGGTAGGGAGAGAGAGAGAGACTGGAGTCTGAGGGTAGGGAGAGAGAGAGAGAGACTGGAGTCTGAGGGTAGGGAGAGAGACTGGAGTCCGAGGGTTGGGAGAGAGAGAGAGAGAGAGACTGGAGTCTGAGGGTAGGAAGAGAGAGAGAGAGAGAGAGACTGGAGTCTGAGGGTAGGGGAGAGAGAGAGAGAGAGACTGGAATCTGAGGGTGGGGAGAGAGAGAGAGAGAGACTGGAGTCTGAGGGTAGGGAGAGGGAGAGAGAGAGACTGGAGTCTGAGGGTAGGGAGAGAGAGAGAGACTGGAGTCTGAGGGTAGGGAGAGAGAGAGAGAGAGACTGGAGTCTGAGGGTAGGGAGAGAGAGAGAGAGAGAGAGAGAGACTGGAGTCTGAGGGTAGACAGAGGAGAGAGAGAGAGACTGGAGTACGAGGATAGGGAGAGAGAGAGAGAGACTGGAGTCCGAGGGTAGGGAGAGAGAGGCTGGAGTCTGAGGGTAGGGAGAGAGAGAGAGACTGGAATCTGAGGGTAGGGAGAGAGAGAGAGAGACTGGAATCTGAGGGTAGGGAGAGAGAGAGACTGGAGTCTGAGGGTAGGGAGAGAGAGAGAGAGAGAGACTGGAGTCTGAGGGTAGGGAGAGAGAGAGAGACTGGTGTCTGACGGTAGGGAGAGAGAGAGAGAGAGACTGGAGTCTAAGGGTAGGGAGAGAGACTGGAGTCCGAGGGGAGGGAGAGAGAGAGAGAGAGAGAGAGAGACTGGAGTCCGAGGGTAGGGAGAGAGAGAGAGACTGGAGTCTGAGGGTAGGGAGAGAGACTGGAGTCCGAGGGTAGGGAGAGAGAGAGTGAGAGACTGGAGTCCGAGGGTAGGGAGAGAGAGAGTGAGAGACTGGAGTCCGAGGGTAGGGAGAGAGGCTGGAGTCTGAGGGTAGGGAGAGAGAGAGAGACTGGAGTCTGAGGGTAGGGAGAGAGAGAGAGAGAGACTGGAGTCTGAGGGTAGGGGGAGAGAGAGACTGGAGTCTGAGGGTGGGGAGAGAGAGAGAGAGAGAAGTCTGAGGGTAGGGAGAGAGAGAGAGAGAGACTGGAGTCTGAGGGTAGGAGAGAGAGCGAGAGAGAAGTCTGAGGGTAGGGAGAGAGAGAGAGAGACTGGAGTCTGAGGGTAGGGAGAGAGAGAGACTGGAGTCTGAGGGTAGGGAGAGAGAGAGACTGGAGCTGAGAGGAGGGTGAGAGAGAGAGAGAGAGGCTGGAGTCTGAGGGTAGGGAGAGAGAGAGAGAGAGAGAGACTGGAGTCTGAGGGTAGGGAGAGAGAGAGGGAGAGAAGTCTGAGGGTAGGGAGAGAGAGAGAGAGACTGGAGTCTGAGGGTAGGGAGAGAGAGAGAGAGAGACTGGAGTCTGAAGGTCGGGAGAGAGAGAGACTGGAGTCTGAGGGTGGGGAGAGAGAGAGAGAGAGACTGGAGTCTGAAGGTCGGGAGAGAGAGAGACTGGAGTCTGAGGGTGGGGAGAGAGAGAGAGAGAAGTCTGAGGGTAGGGAGAGAGAGAGAGACTGGAGTCTGAGGGTAGGGAGAGAGACTGGAGTCTGAGGGTAGGGAGAGAGAGAGACTGGAGCTGAGAGGAGGGAGAGAGAGGCTGGAGTCTGAGGGTAGGGAGAGAGAGAGAGAGGCTGGAGTCTGAGGGTAGGGAGAGAGAGAGAGAGACTGGAGTCTGAGGGTAGGGAGAGAGAGAGAGAGAGACTGGAGTCTAAGGGTAGGGAGAGAGACTGGAGTCCGAGGGTAGGGAGAGAGAGAGAGAGAGAGAGAGACTGGAGTCCGAGGGTAGGGAGAGAGAGAGAGACTGGAGTCTGAGGGTAGGGAGAGAGACTGGAGTCCGAGGGTAGGGAGAGAGAGAGTGAGAGACTGGAGTCCGAGGGTAGGGAGAGAGAGAGTGAGAGACTGGAGTCCGAGGGTAGGGAGAGAGGCTGGAGTCTGAGGGTAGGGAGAGAGAGAGAGAATGGAGTCTGAGGGTAGGGGAGAGAGAGAGAGAGACTGGAGTCTGAGGGTAGGGAGAGAGAGAGACTGGAGTCTGAGGGTGGGGAGAGAGAGAGAGAGAGAAGTCTGAGGGTAGGGAGAGAGAGAGAGAGAGACTGGAGTCTGAGGGTAGGGAGAGAGAGCGAGAGAGAAGTCTGAGGGTAGGGAGAGAGAGAGAGAGACTGGAGTCTGAGGGTAGGGAGAGAGAGAGACTGGAGTCTGAGGGTAGGGAGAGAGAGAGACTGGAGCTGAGAGGAGGGTGAGAGAGAGAGAGAGAGAGGCTGGAGTCTGAGGGTAGGGAGAGAGAGAGAGAGAGAGAGGCTGGAGTCTGAGGGTAGGGAGAGAGAGAGAGAGAGAGAAGACTGGAGTCTGAGGGTAGGGAGAGAGAGAGGGAGAGAAGTCTGAGGGTAGGGAGAGAGAGAGAGACTGGAGTCTGAGGGTAGGGAGAGAGAGAGAGAGAGACTGGAGTCTGAAGGTCGGGAGAGAGAGGACTGGAGTCTGAGGGTGGGGAGAGAGAGAGAGAGAGACTGGAATCTGAAGGTCGGGAGAGAGAGAGACTGGAGTCTGAGGGTGGGGAGAGAGAGAGAGAGAGAAGTCTGAGGGTAGGGAGAGAGAGAGAGACTGGAGTCTGAGGGTAGGGAGAGAGACTGGAGTCTGAGGGTAGGGAGAGAGAGAGACTGGAGCTGAGAGGAGGGAGAGAGAGGCTGGAGTCTGAGGGTAGGGAGAGAGAGAGAGAGGCTGGAGTCTGAGGGTAGGGAGAGAGAGAGAGAGACTGGAGTCTGAGGGTAGGGAGAGAGAGAGAGAAGTCTGAGGGTAGGGAGAGAGAGAGAGAGACTGGAGTCTGAGGGTAGGGAGAGAGAGAGAGAAGTCTGAGGGTAGGGAGAGAGAGAGAGACTGGAGTCTGAGGGTAGGGAGAGAGACTGGAGTCTGAGGGTAGGGAGAGAGAGAGACTGGAGCTGAGAGGAGGGAGAGAGAGGCTGGAGTCTGAGGGTAGGGAGAGAGAGAGAGAGGCTGGAGTCTGAGGGTAGGGAGAGAGACAGGAGTCCGAGGGTAGGGAGAGAGAGGCTGGAGTCTGAGGGTAGGGAGAGAGAGAGAGAGAGAGACTGGAGTCTGAGGGTAGGGAGAGAGAGAGAGAGAGACTGGAGTCTGAGGGTAGAGAGAGAGAGAGACTGGAGTCTGAGGGTAGGGAGAGAGAGAGGGTGGAGTCTGAGGGTAGAGAGAGAGAGAGAGACTGGAGTCCGAGGGTAGGAGAGAGAGAGAGAGAGACTGGAGTCTGAGGGTAGGGAGAGAGCGAGAGAGACTGGAGTCTGAGGGTAGGGAGAGAGAGAGAGAGACTGGAGTCTGAGGGTAGGGAGAGAGACTGGAGTCTGAGGGTAGGGAGAGGACTGGAGTCTGAGGGTAGGGAGAGAGAAAGAGACTGGAGTCTGAGGGTAGGGAGAGAGAGAGACTGGAGTCTGAGGGTAGAGAGAGAGAGAGACTGGAGTCTGAGGGTAGGGAGAGAGACTGGAGTCTGAGGGTAGGGAGAGAGACTGGAGTCTGAGGGTAGGGGGAGAGAGAGAGAGAGAGAGAGGGAAACTGGAGTCCGAGGGTAGGGAGTGAGAGAGAGACTGGAGTCCGAGGGTAGGGAGAGAGAGAGACTGGAGTCTGAGGGTAGGGAGAGAGAGAGACTGGAGTCTGAGGGTAGGGAGAGAGACTGGAGTCTGAGGGTAGGGAGAGAGACTGGAGTCTGAGGGTAGGGGGAGAGAGAGAGAGAGGGAAACTGGAGTCCGAGGGTAGGGAGTGAGAGAGAGACTGGAGTCCGAGGGTAGGGAGAGAGAGAGACTAGAGTCTGAGGGTGGGGAGAGAGAGAGGGAGAGAAGTCTGAGGGTAGGGAGAGAGAGAGAGACTGGAGTCTGAGGGTAGGGAGAGAGACTGGAGTCTGAGGGTAGGGAGAGAGAGAGACTGGAGCTGAGAGGAGGGAGAGAGAGGCTGGAGTCTGAGGGTAGGGAGAGAGAGAGAGAGGCTGGAGTCTGAGGGTAGGGAGAGAGAGAGTGAGACTGGAGTCTGAGGGTAGGGAGAGAGAGACTGGAGTCCGAGGGTAGGGAGAGAGACTGGAGTCTGAGGGTAGGGAGAGAGAGAGAGACTGGAGTCTGAGGGTAGGGAGAGAGAGAGAGACTGGAGTCTGAGGGTAGGGAGAGAGAGAGAGAGTGACTGGAGTCCGAGGGTAGGGAGAGAGAGAGACTGGAGTCCGAGGGTAGGGAGAGAGAGAGACTGGAGTCCGAGGGTAGGGAGAGAGAGAGACTGGAGTCCGAGGGTAGGGAGAGACAGAGACTGGAGTCTGAGGGTAGGGAGAGAGACTGGAGTCCGAGGGTAGGGAGAGAGAGAGAGACTGGAGTCCGAGGGTAGAGAGAGAGACTGGAGTCTGAGGGTAGGGAGAGAGAGAGAGACTGGAGTCTGAGGGTAGGGAGAGAGTGAGAGAGAGACTGGAGTCTGAGGGTAGGGAGAGAGAGAGAAGTCTGAGGGTAGGGAGAGAGAGAGACTGGAGTCCGAGGGTAGGGAGAGAGAGAGAGACTGGAGTCCGAGGGTAGGGAGAGAGTGAGACTGGAGTCTGAGGGTCGGGAGAGAGAGAGAGACTGGAGTCTGAGGGTAGGGAGAGAGTGAGAGAGAGACTGGAGTCTGAGGGTAGGGAGAGAGAGAGAGACTGGAGTCTGAGGGTAGGGAGAGAGAGAGAGAGAGACTGGAGTCCGAGGGTAGGGAGAGAGAGAGAGAGAGCGACTGGAGTCCGAGGGTAGGGAGAGAGAGAGACTGGAGTCTGAGGGTTGGGAGAGAGAGAGCGAGAGACTGGAGTCCTAGGGTAGGGAGAGAGAGAGAGAGAGGCTGGAGTCTGAGGGTAGGGAGAGAGAGAGAGAGACTGGAGTCTGAGGGTAGGGAGAGAGAGAGAGAGACTGGAGTCTGAGGGTAGGGAGAGAGAGAGAGAGACTGGAGTCCGAGGGTAGAGAGAGAGACTGGAGTCCGAGGGTAGGGAGAGAGAGAGAGAGACTGGAGTCCGAGGGTAGGGAGAGAGAGAGAGAGAGCGACTGGAGTCCGAGGGTAGGGAGAGAGAGAGACTGGAGTCCGAGGGTAGGGAGAGAGAGAGAGAGAGACTGGAGTCTGAGGGTAGGGAGAGAGAGAGAGAGACTGGAGCCTGAGGGTAGGGAGAGAGAGAGAGAGAGACTGGAGCCTGAGGGTAGGGAGAGAGAGAGAGACTGGAGTCCGAGGGTAGAGGGAGAGAGAGAGAGACTGGAGTCTGAGGGTAGGGAGAGAGAGAGAGAGAGACTGGAGTCTGAGGGTAGGGAGAGAGAGAGAGAGAGAGACTGGAGTCCGAGGGTAGGGAGAGAGAGAGAGAGACTGGAGTCCGAGGGTAGAGGGAGAGAGAGACTGGAGCCTGAGGGTGGGGAGAGAGAGAGAGAGAGACTGGAGTCCGAGGGTAGAGGGAGAGAGAGAGAGACTGGAGCCTGAGGGTAGGGAGAGAGAGAGACTGGAGCCTGAGGGTAGGGAGAGAGAGAGACTGGAGTCCGAGGGTAGAGGGAGAGAGAGAGAGACTGGAGCCTGAGGGTAGGGAGAGAGAGAGACTGGAGCCTGAGGGTGGGGAGTGAGAGAGAGAGAGACTGGAGTCCGAGGGTAGAGCGAGAGAGAGAGAGACTGGAGCCTGAGGGTAGGGAGAGAGAGAGACTGGAGCCTGAGGGTGGGGAGAGAGAGAGAGAGAGACTGGAGTCCGAGGGTAGAGGGAGAGAGAGAGAGACTGGAGCCTGAGGGTAGGGAGAGAGAGAGACTGGAGTCCGAGTGTAGGGAGAGAGAGAGAGAGAGAGACTGGAGTCCGAGGGTAGGGAGAGAGTGAGAGAGAGACTGGAGTCTGAGGGTAGGGAGAGAGAGAGAGAGAGAGACTGGAGTCTGAGGGTAGGGAGAGAGAGAGAGAGAGACTGGAGTCCGAGGGTAGGGAGAGAGACAGGAGTCTGAGGGTAGGGAGAGAGAGAGAGACTGGAATCTGAGGGTAGAGGGAGAGAGAGAGAGACTGGAGTCTGAGGGTAGGGAGAGAGAGAGAGAGAGACTGGAGTCTGAGGGTAGGGAGAGAGAGAGAGACTGGAGTCTGAGGGTAGGGAGAGAGAGAGAGAGACTGGAGTCTGAGGGTAGGGAGAGAGACTGGAGTCCGAGGGTTGGGAGAGAGAGAGAGAGAGAGAGAGAGAGAGAGAGAGACTGGAGTCTGAGGGTAGGAAGAGAGAGAGAGAGAGAGAGACTGGAGTCTGAGGGTAGGGAGAGAGAGAGAGAGAGACTGGAATCTGAGGGTGGGGAGAGAGAGAGAGAGAGAGACTGGAGTCTGAGGGTAGGGAGAGGGAGAGAGAGAGACTGGAGTCTGAGGGTAGGGAGAGAGAGAGAGACTGGAGTCTGAGGGTAGGGAGAGAGAGAGAGAGAGACTGGAGTCTGAGGGTAGGGAGAGAGAGAGAGAGAGAGAGAGACTGGAGTCTGAGGGTAGACAGAGGGAGAGAGAGAGAGAGACTGGAGTACGAGGGTAGGGAGAGAGAGAGAGAGACTGGAGTCCGAGGGTAGGGAGAGAGAGACTGGAGTCTGAGGGTAGGGAGAGAGAGAGAGACTGGAATCTGAGGGTAGGGAGAGAGAGAGAGAGACTGGAATCTGAGGGTAGGGAGAGAGAGAGACTGGAGTCTGAGGGTAGGGAGAGAGAGAGAGAGAGAGACTGGAGTCTGAGGGTAGGGAGAGAGAGAGAGACTGGGAGAGAGAGAGAGAGAGACTGGAAGTCTAAGGGTAGGGAGAGAGACTGGAGTCCGAGGGGAGGGAGAGAGAGAGAGAGAAGAGAGAGAGAGAGAGAATGGAGTCCGAGGGTAGGGAGAGAGAGAGAGAGAGAGGAGGAGTCAGGAGTAGGGAGAGAGATTGGGTGAGGGAGGAGAGGAGAGAGAGAGAGTGAGAGAATGGAGTGAGGGTAGGGAGAGAGAGAGTGAGAGACTGGAGTCCGAGGGTAGGGAGAGAGGCTGGAGTCTGAGGGTAGGGAGAGAGAGAGAGACTGGAGTCTGAGGGTAGGGAGAGAGAGAGAGAGAGACTGGAGTCTGAGGGTAGGGGGAGAGAGAGACTGGAGTCTGAGGGTGGGGAGAGAGAGAGAGAGAGAAGTCTGAGGGTAGGGAGAGAGAGAGAGAGAGACTGGAGTCTGAGGGTAGGGAGAGAGAGCGAGAGAGAAGTCTGAGGGTAGGGAGAGAGAGAGAGAGACTGGAGTCTGAGGGTAGGGAGAGAGAGAGACTGGAGTCTGAGGGTAGGGAGAGAGAGAGACTGGAGCTGAGAGGAGGGTGAGAGAGAGAGAGAGAGAGGCTGGAGTCTGAGGGTAGGGAGAGAGAGAGAGAGAGAGAGACTGGAGTCTGAGGGTTGGGAGAGAGAGAGGGAGAGAAGTCTGAGGGTAGGGAGAGAGAGAGAGAGACTGGAGTCTGAGGGTAGGGAGAGAGAGAGAGAGAGACTGGAGTCTGAAGGTCGGGACAGAGAGAGACTGGAGTCTGAGGGTGGGGAGAGAGAGAGAGAGAGACTGGAGTCTGAAGGTCGGGAGAGAGAGAGACTGGAGTCTGAGGGTGGGGAGAGAGAGAGAGAGAGAAGTCTGAGGGTAGGGAGAGAGAGAGAGACTGGAGTCTGAGGGTAGGGAGAGAGACTGGAGTCTGAGGGTAGGGAGAGAGAGAGACTGGAGCTGAGAGGAGGGAGAGAGAGGCTGGAGTCTGAGGGTAGGGAGAGAGAGAGAGAGGCTGGAGTCTGAGGGTAGGGAGAGAGAGAGAGAGACTGGAGTCTGAGGGTAGGGAGAGAGAGAGAGAGAGACTGGAGTCTAAGGGTAGGGAGAGAGACTGGAGTCCGAGGGTCGGGAGAGAGGCTGGAGTCTGAGGGTAGGGAGAGAGAGAGAGAATGGAGTCTGAGGGTAGGGGGAGAGAGAGAGAGAGACTGGAGTCTGAGGGTAGGGAGAGAGAGAGACTGGAGTCTGAGGGTGGGGAGAGAGAGAGAGAGAGAAGTCTGAGGGTAGGGAGAGAGAGAGAGACTGGAGTCTGAGGGTAGGGAGAGAGAGCGAGAGAGAAGTCTGAGGGTAGGGAGAGAGAGAGAGAGACTGGAGTCTGAGGGTAGGGAGAGAGAGAGACTGGAGTCTGAGGGTAGGGAGAGAGAGAGACTGGAGCTGAGAGGAGGGTGAGAGAGAGAGAGAGAGAGGCTGGAGTCTGAGGGTAGGGAGAGAGAGAGAGAGAGAGAGGCTGGAGTCTGAGGGTAGGGAGAGAGAGAGAGAGAGAGAGACTGGAGTCTGAGGGTAGGGAGAGAGAGAGGGAGAGAAGTCTGAGGGTAGGGAGAGAGAGAGAGACTGGAGTCTGAGGGTAGGGAGAGAGAGAGAGAGAGACTGGAGTCTGAAGGTCGGGAGAGAGAGAGACTGGAGTCTGAGGGTGGGGAGAGAGAGAGAGAGACTGGAATCTGAAGGTCGGGAGAGAGAGAGACTGGAGTCTGAGGGTGGGGAGAGAGAGAGAGAGAGAAGTCTGAGGGTAGGGAGAGAGAGAGAGACTGGAGTCTGAGGGTAGGGAGAGAGACTGGAGTCTGAGGGTTGGGAGAGAGAGAGACTGGAGCTGAGAGGAGGGAGAGAGAGGCTGGAGTCTGAGGGTAGGGAGAGAGAGAGAGAGGCTGGAGTCTGAGGGTAGGGAGAGAGAGAGAGAGACTGGAGTCTGAGGGTAGGGAGAGAGAGAGAAGTCTGAGGGTAGGGAGAGAGAGAGAGACTGGAGTCTGAGGGTAGGGAGAGAGAGAGAGAAGTCTGAGGGTAGGGAGAGAGAGAGAGACTGGAGTCTGAGGGTAGGGAGAGAGACTGGAGTCTGAGGGTAGGGAGAGAGAGAGACTGGAGCTGAGAGGAGGGAGAGAGAGGCTGGAGTCTGAGGGTAGGGAGAGAGAGAGAGAGGCTGGAGTCTGAGGGTAGGGAGAGAGACAGGAGTCCGAGGGTAGGGAGAGAGAGACTGGAGTCTGAGGGTAGGGAGAGAGAGAGAGAGAGAGACTGGAGTCTGAGGGTAGGGAGAGAGAGAGAGAGAGACTGGAGTCTGAGGGTAGAGAGAGAGAGAGACTGGAGTCTGAGGGTAGGGAGAGAGAGAGGGTGGAGTCTGAGGGTAGAGAGAGAGAGAGAGACTGGAGTCCGAGGGTAGGGGGAGAGAGAGAGAGAGAGACTGGAGTCTGAGGGTAGGGAGAGAGCGAGAGAGACTGGAGTCTGAGGGTAGGGAGAGAGAGAGAGAGCGACTGGAGTCTGAGGGTAGGGAGAGAGACTGGAGTCTGAGGGTAGGGAGAGAGACTGGAGTCTGAGGGTAGGGAGAGAGAAAGAGACTGGAGTCTGAGGGTAGGGAGAGAGAGAGACTGGAGTCTGAGGGTAGAGAGAGAGAGAGACTGGAGTCTGAGGGTAGGGAGAGAGACTGGAGTCCGAGGGTCGGGAGAGAGGCTGGAGTCTGAGGGTAGGGAGAGAGAGAGAGAATGGAGTCTGAGGGTAGGGGGAGAGAGAGAGAGAGACTGGAGTCTGAGGGTAGGGAGAGAGAGAGACTGGAGTCTGAGGGTGGGGAGAGAGAGAGAGAGAGAAGTCTGAGGGTAGGGAGAGAGAGAGAGAGAGACTGGAGTCTGAGGGTAGGGAGAGAGAGCGAGAGAGAAGTCTGAGGGTAGGGAGAGAGAGAGAGAGACTGGAGTCTGAGGGTAGGGAGAGAGAGAGACTGGAGTCTGAGGGTAGGGAGAGAGAGAGACTGGAGCTGAGAGGAGGGTGAGAGAGAGAGAGAGAGAGGCTGGAGTCTGAGGGTAGGGAGAGAGAGAGAGAGAGAGAGGCTGGAGTCTGAGGGTAGGGAGAGAGAGAGAGAGAGAGAGACTGGAGTCTGAGGGTAGGGAGAGAGAGAGGGAGAGAAGTCTGAGGGTAGGGAGAGAGAGAGAGACTGGAGTCTGAGGGTAGGGAGAGAGAGAGAGAGAGACTGGAGTCTGAAGGTCGGGAGAGAGAGAGACTGGAGTCTGAGGGTGGGGAGAGAGAGAGAGAGACTGGAATCTGAAGGTCGGGAGAGAGAGAGACTGGAGTCTGAGGGTGGGGAGAGAGAGAGAGAGAGAAGTCTGAGGGTAGGGAGAGAGAGAGAGACTGGAGTCTGAGGGTAGGGAGAGAGACTGGAGTCTGAGGGTTGGGAGAGAGAGAGACTGGAGCTGAGAGGAGGGAGAGAGAGGCTGGAGTCTGAGGGTAGGGAGAGAGAGAGAGAGGCTGGAGTCTGAGGGTAGGGAGAGAGAGAGAGAGACTGGAGTCTGAGGGTAGGGAGAGAGAGAGAAGTCTGAGGGTAGGGAGAGAGAGAGAGACTGGAGTCTGAGGGTAGGGAGAGAGAGAGAGAAGTCTGAGGGTAGGGAGAGAGAGAGAGACTGGAGTCTGAGGGTAGGGAGAGAGACTGGAGTCTGAGGGTAGGGAGAGAGAGAGACTGGAGCTGAGAGGAGGGAGAGAGAGGCTGGAGTCTGAGGGTAGGGAGAGAGAGAGAGAGGCTGGAGTCTGAGGGTAGGGAGAGAGACAGGAGTCCGAGGGTAGGGAGAGAGAGACTGGAGTCTGAGGGTAGGGAGAGAGAGAGAGAGAGAGACTGGAGTCTGAGGGTAGGGAGAGAGAGAGAGAGAGACTGGAGTCTGAGGGTAGAGAGAGAGAGAGACTGGAGTCTGAGGGTAGGGAGAGAGAGAGGGTGGAGTCTGAGGGTAGAGAGAGAGAGAGAGACTGGAGTCCGAGGGTAGGGGGAGAGAGAGAGAGAGAGACTGGAGTCTGAGGGTAGGGAGAGAGCGAGAGAGACTGGAGTCTGAGGGTAGGGAGAGAGAGAGACTGGAGTCTGAGGGTAGGGAGAGAGACTGGAGTCTGAGGGTAGGGAGAGAGACTGGAGTCTGAGGGTAGGGAGAGAGAAAGAGACTGGAGTCTGAGGGTAGGGAGAGAGAGAGACTGGAGTCTGAGGGTAGAGAGAGAGAGAGACTGGAGTCTGAGGGTAGGGAGAGAGACTGGAGTCTGAGGGTAGGGAGAGAGACTGGAGTCTGAGGGTAGGGGGAGAGAGAGAGAGAGGGAAACTGGAGTCCGAGGGTAGGGAGTGAGAGAGAGACTGGAGTCCGAGGGTAGGGAGAGAGAGAGACTGGAGTCTGAGGGTGGGGAGAGAGAGAGGGAGAGAAGTCTGAGGGTAGGGAGAGAGAGAGAGACTGGAGTCTGAGGGTAGGGAGAGAGAGAGACTGGAGCTGAGAGGAGGGAGAGAGAGGCTGGAGTCTGAGGGTAGGGAGAGAGAGAGAGAGGCTGGAGTCTGAGGGTAGGGAGAGAGAGAGTGAGACTGGAGTCTGAGGGTAGGGAGAGAGAGACTGGAGTCCGAGGGTAGGGAGAGAGAGAGACTGGAGTCTGAGGGTAGGGAGAGAGAGAGAGAAGTCTGAGGGTAGGGAGAGAGAGAGAGACTGGAGTCTGAGGGTAGGGAGAGAGACTGGAGTCTGAGGGTAGGGAGAGAGAGAGACTGGAGCTGAGAGGAGGGAGAGAGAGGCTGGAGTCTGAGGGTAGGGAGAGAGAGCGAGAGGCTGGAGTCTGAGGGTAGGGAGAGAGACAGGAGTCCGAGGGTAGGGAGAGAGAGAGAGAGACTGGAGTCTGAGGGTAGGGAGAGAGAGAGAGAGAGACTGGAGTCTGAGGGTAGGGAGAGAGAGAGAGAGAGACTGGAGTCTGAGGGTAGAGAGAGAGAGAGACTGGAGTCTGAGGGTAGGGAGAGAGAGAGACTGGAGTCTAAGGGTAGGGAGAGAGAGAGAGGGTGGAGTCTGAGGGTAGAGAGAGAGAGAGAGACTGGAGTCCGAGGGTAGGGAGAGAGAGAGAGAGACTGGAGTCTGAGGGTAGGGAGAGAGCGAGAGAGACTGGAGTCTGAGGGTAGGGAGAGAGAGAGAGAGACTGGAGTCTGAGGGTAGGGAGAGAGACTGGAGTCTGAGGGTAGGGAGAGAGACTGGAGTCTGAGGGTAGGGAGAGAGAGAGACTGGAGTCTGAGGGTAGAGAGAGAGAGAGACTGGAGTCTGAGGGTAGGGAGAGAGACTGGAGTCTGAGGGTAGGGAGAGAGACTGGAGTCTGAGGGTAGGGGGAGAGAGAGAGAGAGAGAGAGAGAGGGAAACTGGAGTCCGAGGGTAGGGAGTGAGAGAGAGACTGGAGTCCGAGGGTAGGGAGAGAGAGAGACTGGAGTCTGAGGGTAGGGAGAGAGAGAGACTGGGGTCTGAGGGTAGGGAGAGAGAGAGAGACTGTAGTCCGAGGGTAGGGAGAGAGAGAGAGACTGGTGTCCGAGGGTAGGGAGAGAGAGAGACTGGAGTCTGAGGGTAGGGAGAGAGAGAGAGACTGGAGTCTGAGGGTAGGGAGAGAGAGAGACTGGAGTCTGAGGGTAGGGAGAGAGAGAGACTGGAGTCTGAGGGTAGGGAGAGAGGGAGACTGGAGTCCAAGGGTAGGGAGAAAGATTTTTGGGGTCGTACAGAGAGAGGACATGTCCCCTTTTTGTCTGTGCTCTGCCACTTTTCGTTCGGCCCACGTCCAACCCTTGTTGCTCCCTGTGATGCCTTGCCTTTATCAAGAGAGAGACTGGAGCTTACTGTGTTAGTAAATCACCACTTCCATTCCACACAGGTTTGATTTTCAAAACATTGATTTTTTTTAAAAAGGTCACAAACACAAAACTAATTGTTCTGTTTAATCGATACAGTGCAGAGATTCACTCTGTGGCGGTGGACAGGAGTAAAAAAAGTCTGCGAGATAGATGTCGTAGCTTAACATAGTCTCCTGTTGGTGATGCTGAGGTTGGTGGCCTGCTTATCCTGTTGGGGAAATGGAGATACAGGACAGTCAAGCACTTAGCATTTCAATCAGGGACACACATTTCACACCACAAGCGAGTGGAATACAAATCTTATATGTGTCTGAAGAACTAGAATTTGTCTTTGGAGAACAATTTTAACACCCCTTTCTTCCTTGATTGCAGTGGCACCCAACCTTTTCAGTAACACGGCACATTTCAACAAGACAAAATATCTCACGGCACACCCGCTTTTTTCTCAGCTCAAACGATGGCTCATAAACGTCACATTTACTTCGGCTTACTATGGTTAGGGTCTTACTCGAGAGGTTCACAGCACACAATTGAAATGCGATGGATCAGAGCAAAATGCACCAAGTTGAGTAGATAGCAACTTGCCAGGCTAGTGGGAAACTGGGGGCTGCGGGAGTGCACAGAGCCTTTTGACCCGGGGACGGAGGGGAAATTGAGGAGGGGGCCATCTGCAAATCTTGCTCCACTGATTAGCACTCCCTCCTGTTGGTTTTTACACGTGCCAGTTTTGAAAATGTTAGCTCGCAAGGGCTATGTTGTCAGAATCATTAAGAGTACAGCAACCACAGGGTCAAGAATCGTCGGATATTAAGAACAAAACAAAGAACAAAGAACAATACAGCACAGGAACAGGCCCTTCGGCCCTCCAAGCCCACGCCGCTCCCCGGTCCAGGATTGAATCCTGAATCCAGGATCCCCGCCCAATTTTCCAGCCTATCTACATACTAATATCCTATCCACCGAGCTGTCCCTCACAGCTACGATGCTTTGTTCATCACAACCTATTAGCTCACCCCCACCTCCCCCATTCCAGACCATGTGATCTCCAGGGAGAGGCGAAAACCCAGAGTGAAAACCCCAGGGCCAATATGGGGAAAAAAAAATCTGGGAAATTCCTCTCCGACCCCCTGAGGCGATCGAAACGAGTCCAGGAGATCACACTGGCCCCGATCGGAAAATGCTTCCCAACCCTATTCATTTCCACTTCCACGAACACCATATGAACTCCCTGCCCCCGAGACAGGTTCCCAACTATCCGCAGTCTCGCTCTGTACTGGCACCAGCAAGTTGATCATAGAATGAAGCCTTGAAACGAGAAACAAAGAACAATTAGCCCGCGCCGCTCCCTGGTCCAAACTAAACCACTCTTTTGTATCCCTCCATTCCCACTCCGTTCATATAGCTGTCTATTCTTGTCTGAAACCACCTCCCTAAACCTCCGCTTCACTGTGCGATCCGGCCGTACTGTAGCTCTGCTGAAAAAAGTGAATTAAACGGATCCCGTGCCCAGTCGTAGTCTTCCCCATCTGTAGAGGGGAGGGAGCCCTCGAGCTTATTCTGAGGATTCGGGGTAGACCATTTAGGACGGAGGTGAGGAGACATTTCTTCACCCAAAGAGTGGTGAGCCTGTGGAATTCATTACCACAGGGAGTAGTTGATGCCAAAACATTGAATGTATTCAAGAGGCGGCTGGATATAGCACTTGGGGGCTGTGGTGAACCATCGTTGGTTCCCACCAGGTAGTACTGAGCCAGGGTCTGGCCAGTACTATGAGTCTGTATATATGTTACTGTTGGGGTTAGGGTTGGGCTGTTCTACCTGTATTATAGTTATTATGGTACATCCCAGTCGGGCTCCGCCTCCTGGGAGAGGTATAAAGGTCACTGCTCTGTCTGGGACCCCTCAGTCTGGGATCGTGTATTATATATGGTAGCTCTATTGTAGTAGTCAATAAAAGCCTTTATTTCCTCGAGCATCTCTAGCCTCGTGAGTTATATCACGCATCAGGGGCGAATGGGATCAAAGGTCATGGGGAGAAAGCAGGATTAGGCTATTGAGATGGACGATCTGCCATGATCGTAATGAATGGTGGAGCTCGAAGGGCCAAATGGCCTCCTCCTGCTCCTATCATCTATGTTTCTATGAACTTTTCTCGCAGCGTTTTAAGATGTTGGAAGGTAAGACTGTGCATCTTGGCAGCAGTGTTTCCCACTGGATTTAGTGAGAACATCTCAAGTGATCCCTCTGCCGCTGATCTCTTGCCAAAGGCCCAGTTTTGACCCGAAACCTTGAAGTGTATCTGTGGTGGTCAGGATCATCCTGTTCTTCCCGTGTATTTTTGTACTTGGCTCACTCAGATGGTTGAAAATGTCTGTGAGATAAGCAAGTTTAGCCCTCCAGTATATTATCCGGTAGTAACTCTTTATAAGACAGGTTTTCATACATTGTTGAAAATTCTTGTCTGTTCTCTCCAGAGCTTAGGAAAATGTTTATTTATTAGTGTCACAAGTAAAGCTTACATTTACACTGCAATGAAGTTACTGTGAAAATCCCCTAGTCGCCACACTCCTGTTCGGGTACACTGAGGGAGAATTTAGTACAGCCAATGCACCCTAACCAGCACGTCTTTTGGACTGTGGGAGGAAACCGGAGCACCCGGAGGAAACCCACGCAGACACGGGGAGAATGTGCAGACTCCGCACAGACAGTGTCCCGAGCCGGGAATTGAACCAGGGTCCCTGGCACTGTGAGGTAGCAGTGCTAACCACTGTGCTGCCCAACACAAGAGAGAACCTTCCCCCCTCGATAACCATTGCACATCAGTGTCTAGATGATGATAATGAGTAATTCAGAGTGATTCTCTGCTTTAAGAATGCGTTAGTGGGTTTAAATGAGACATTTCTTACGAAAGTGGCTGGTTGTCCTGTTTTATGCCTTGATTCAATCCATCTAAGCTGGTGTTTAATCATAGAATAGAATCCCCACAGTGCAGAAGGAGGCCGTTCGGCCCATCAAGTCCACACCGACCACAATCCCACCCAGACCCTATCCCCGTAACCCCACATAGCTACCCTGCGAGTCTCCCTGACACTAAGGGGCAATTTAGCACGGCCAATCCACCTAACCTGCACATCTTTAGACTGTGGGAGGAAACCGGAGCACCCGGAGGAAACCCACGCAGGCACTGGGAGAAGATGCAAACTCCACACAGACAGTGACCCGAGCCGGGAATCGAACCCGGGTCCCTGGCGCTGTGAGGTAGCAGTGCTAACCCACTGTGCCGCCCCACCGCCCTACGCGAGCTTTCTCCTACTGTTCCATCTTCCCCCTCTACACACAGGTCTCTAATAAAGCTGGCTTGGTAATGAGAAAGTGCCTCTGAACATCCCAAGGTGCTTTGCAGCCAAGGACTAACATCCTAGCGGGGAGATTTGCTGGAGCCACTCGGGAGGGTTTAAACTAGTTTGGCAGGGGGGTGGGATCCAAAGCAGTAGGGAGACAGAAGAGAAGTTTGAGGACAGCACAGAAGTTAAAGAGAGCACATTAATTAGTAAAGGCAGTGTCAGTAATCCTAGTACCAGACAGATCAGGCAAAAGCAAGACAGAGAGCAAGGGAAGTCCAGATTAAACTGGCGGGCAAGGCAGATGAACTCAGGGCATGGATGGGTACATGGGACTGGGATATTATAGCAATTACTGAAACATGGCTAAGGGAGGGACAAGATTGGCAGCTTAATGTTCCAAGGTACAGATGCTATAGGAAAGATAGAACAGGAGGTAAGAGAGGAGGGGGAGTTGCACTTTTGATGAGGGAAAGCATCACGGCCGTTCTGAGAGGGGATATATCCGAGGGTTCGGCCACTGAGTCTATATGGGTAGAACTGTGAAATAAGAAAGGGGAAATCACTTTGATAGGGTTGTACTATAGGCCCCCAAATAGTCAGCGGGAAATTGAGGAGCAAATATGTGAGGAGATTACAGATAGCTCCAAGAAAAATAGGGTGGTAATAGTCGGAGATTTTAATTTTCCGAACATTGACTGGGACAGCCATAGTATTAGAGGGTTGGATGGAGAGAAATTTGTTGAGTGTATTCAGGAGGAATTTCTCATTCAGTATGTGGATGGCCCGACTAGAGAGGGGGCAAAACTTGACCTCTTCTTGGGAAATAAGGAAGGACAGGTGACAAGTGTTAGTGAGGGATCACTTTGGGACCAGTGACCATAATTCTATTAGTTTTAAGATAGCTATGGAGAATGATAGGTCTGTCCCAAAAGTTAAAATTCAAAATTGGGGCAAGGCCAATTTTGATGGTATCAGGCAGGAACTTTCAAAAGTTAATTGGGGGAGTCTGTGAGAAGGCAAAGGGACGTCTGGTAAGTGGCATGCTTTCACAAGTGTGTTAACCATGGTTCAGGGTCAACACATTCCTCTTAAAGTGAAGGGCAAGACTGGCAGAAGTCGGGAAGCCTGGATGACTCGGGATATTGAGACCCTGGTCAAGAAGAAGAAAGAGGCACTTAACATGCATAGGCAGCTGGGATCAAGTGAATCTCTTGAAGAGTATAGGGGGTGTAGGAGTAGAGTTAAGAGAGAAATCAGGAGGGCAAAAAGGGGACACAAAATTGTTTTGGCAGATAAGGCAAAGGAGAATTCAAAGAGCTTCTACAAATACATAAAGGGCAATACACAAGGGAGAGAGTAGGGCCTCTTAAGGATTAACAAAGTCATCTATGTGCGGATCCACAAGAGATGGGTGAGATCGTAAATGAATATTTCTCATCAGTATTTACTGTTGAGAAAAGCATGGATGTTAGGGAACTTGGGGAAATAAATAGTGATGTCTTGAGGAGTGTACATATTACAGAGAAGGAGGTGCTGGAAGTCTTAATATGCTTCAAGGTAGATAAATCCCAGGGACCTGATGAAGTATATCACAGGACGTTGTGGGAAGCTAGGGAGGAAATTGCGGGCCCCCTAGCCGAGATATTTGAATCATCGATAATCACGGGTGAGGTGCCTGAAGATTGGAGTGTGGCAAATGTTGTGCCTTTGTTTAAAAAGGACTGCAGGGAAAAGCCTGGGAACTACAGGCCAGTGAGCCTCACATCTGTGGTGGGTAAATTGTTGGAAGGTATTTTGAGAGACAGGATCTACAGGCATTTAGAGATGCAAGGACTGATTCGGAACAGTCAACATGGCTTTGTGAGTGGAAAATCACATCTCACAAATTTAATTGAGTTTTTTGAAGTGGTAACCAAGAAGGTAGATGAGGGCAGTGCAGTTGATGTTGTCTACATGGACTTTAGCAAGGCCTTTGACAAGGTACCGCATGGTAGGTTGTTGCATAAAGTTAAATCTCACGGGATCCAGGCTGAGGTATCTAAATGGATACAAAATT
Source organism: Mustelus asterias (assembly GCF_964213995.1). Taxonomy (NCBI): domain Eukaryota; kingdom Metazoa; phylum Chordata; class Chondrichthyes; order Carcharhiniformes; family Triakidae; genus Mustelus; species Mustelus asterias. Next base: position 45,984 of record NW_027590831.1, read on the forward strand.
GGCTTCTTGACAGAAGCCAGAGGGTGGTTGTAGAGAGTTGTTTTTCAAACTGGAGGCCTGTGACCAGCGGTGTGCCTCAGGGATCAGTGCTGGGCCCACTGTTATTTGTCATTTATATTAATGATTTGGATGAGAATATAGGGAGCATGGTTAGTAAGTTTGCAGATGACACCAAAATTGGTGGCATAGTGGACAGTGAGGAATGTTATCTCCAAATGCAATGGGATCTTAATCAATTGGGCCAGTGGGCTGACGAATGGCAGTTGGAGTTTAATTTAGACAAATGCGAGGTGATGCATTTTGGTAGACTGAACCAGGGCAGGACTTACTCAGTTAATGGCAGGGTGTTGGGGAGAGTTATAGAACAAAGAGATCTAGGATACATGTTCATCGCTCCTTAAAAGTGGAGTCACAGGTGGACAGAGTGGTGAAGAAGGCATTCGGCATGCTTGGTTTCATCGGTCAGAACATTGAATACAGGAGTTGGGACGTCTTGTTGAAGTTGTACAAGACATTGGTAAGGCCACACTTGGAATACTGTGTGCAATTCTGGTCACCATATTATAGAAAGGATATTATTAAACTAGAAAGAGTGCAGAAAAGATTTACTAGGATGCTACCGGGACTTGATGGATTGAGTTATAAGGAGAGTCTGAATAGACTGGGACTTTTTTCTCTGGAGCGTAGGAGGCTGAAGGGTGATCTTATAGAGGTCTATAAAATAATGAGGGGCATGGACAAGGTAAATAGTCAATATCTTTTCCCAAAGGTAGGGGAGTCTAAAACTAGAGGGCATAGGTTTAAGGTGAGAGGGGAGAGATACAAAAGTGTCCAGAGGGGCAATTTTTTCACACAGAGGGTGATAAGTGTCTGGAACAAGCTGTCAGAGGTAGTAGTAGAGGCAGGTACAATTTTATCTTTTAAAAAGCATTTAGATAGTTACATGGGTACGATGGGTATAGAGGGATATGGGCCAAATGCGGGCAATTGGGATTAGCTTAGGGGTTTTAAAAAAAAAAGGGTGGCATGGACAAGTTGGGCTGAAGGGCCTGTTTCCATGCTGTAAACCTCTATGACTCTATAACAAAGAACTATTCTGAGGTGTATTCGCTGTAGCAATGTAGGGAACAATGGAAAGACGGCAGCCAATTTGCACACAGCAAGCTCCCACCAACAATAATAAAGGACGTAAGAAATCTCACGGCATCAGGTTAAAGTCCAACAGGTTATTTGGAATCACGAGCTTTTGGAGCGCTGCTCCTTCATCAGAGGAGTGACTCACCTGGAGACTCACCTGAGAAGGAGCAGCGCTCCGAAAGCTCGTGATTCCAAGTAAATCTGTTGGACTTTAACCTGGTGTTGTGAGGCTTGTTACTGTGCCCACCCCAGTCCAATGCCGGCATCTCCACCTCAATAATAAAGGACAGAGTGATGTTGGCTGAGGGATAAATGTTGGATTCGGGACTCTGGGAAAAGCCTCTTTGTGGGATCTTTTACATCTATCGGAGGGAGAGGAGAAGGGACTTCGGTTTCATATCTGTGAGAGACGGCACCGTTGACAGTGCAGCACTCAGTACTGGCACTGGGAGCGTCGGCCTTGAATTGAGAATCCAGTGTGGAGTGGGAATGGAACCTGCGACACGGCATGTCCCGTAATCCATATAAGATTGTATTTTTGAAAGCTTCTCCTTGGAACAATACTGCAGCTGAGAAAGGAGCAGACTTGAAGGTCAGCCGGCCGGAAACCTTTGCAGTTAGTACAGAAGTTGAGCCAGCAATATGAGTCACCACAATGAAGTGCCTGGAGCAGGAAACAAGTTTAAACTGCGGCAATAAGGAGGGAAATCAGGTGGAACATTCGAGCCAGAGATTCATGGAATAGGAGAATAAGTCACCAGAGAGGGGCAAATCTGCCAGAATTTCTGTTCCTGACTTGCAATCCTGCTGAATGCACTCCAGTGTATCAGAGGAGGAGGAGGAGGATTGTTCCAGAGTCTCTGGGGGTTAGCGTAGAAGATAGGAGCAGGAGGAGGCCATTCAGCCCTTCCAGCCTGCTCCGATCATGGCTGATCGTCCAACTCAATCGTCTAATCCTGCTTTCTCCCCCTAACCTCAGGAGGTGTGGAGTTGCTGATTGGGGTGAGGGTTCACTGTTGGTACGCAGGCTTGTGGGCAGTTATACACTCCTGGAGATCCACGCTCAGAAGGAACAAGCAGTAAAACGGGGAAATCAAGAACGTTGGCCTGAACTGGTCTTGTATGCTTTAAAATGGAACACCAGTAAATGGGGAAATAAGAATACTGGTCTGAACTGGTCTTGTATGCTTTAAAGTCATAGAGGTTTACAGCATGGAAACAGGCCCTTCGGCTCAACTTGTCCATGCCGCCCTTTTTTTAAAAACCCCTAAGCTAATCACAATTGCCCGCGTTTGGCCCATATCCCTCTATACACATCTTACCCATGTAACTCTAAATGCTTTTTAAAAGACAAAATTGTACCCGCCTCTACTACTACCTCTGGCAGTTTGTTCCAGACACTCACCACCCTCTGTGTGAAAAAATTGCCCCTCTGGACCCTTTTGTGCCTCTCACCTCTCACCTTAAACCTGTGCCCTCTAGTTTCAGACTCCCCTATGTTTGGGAAAAGATATTGACTATCTGGCTGATCTGTGCGCCTCATTATTTTGTAGACCATTTTAAAATGGAACACCAGTAAACTGGGAAATCAGAATACTGGTGTGAACTGTTTTTTACCTTCTGGTTCAGCCACATTCCCAGGAATGAGTGCCATCTCTCTGAACCTATGTTATGTTCCTTCACTTGTCTCATTATGACCTAGTGTAGCCTCGCACCCTCATCACTTTTCCCTCTCTCCAAGCTGTCACAGACCTTATCCGTTAGTGCATCCCCTGGCTCTGGACTTGCGCATAACATCTCTGTGACTTCTTCCATAGGGTCATTGCGCTGAAACGTGATCTTTGTCTCTCTCTCGCTCTCCCTCCGCAGATGTTGTCTGACCTGTTTAGCTTTGCCTGCAGTTTGACTTGTAAATTTTAATTCAAGGGGCGGCACAGTGGTTAGCACTGCTGCCTCACAGCGCCAGAGACCCGTGTTCGATTCCCGGCTTGGGTCACTGTCTGTGTGGAGTCTGCACGTTCTCCCCCGTGTCTGCGTGGGTTTCCACCGGGTGCTCCGGTTTCCTCCCACAGTCTGAAAGACGTACTGGTTAGATGCATTGACCCGAACAGGCGCTAGAGTGTGGCGACTGGGGGAATTTCATTGCAGTGTTAATATACGCCTTACTTGTGACTAATAAATAAACTTTAATTCTGAATTGTGCAGGTATGAGAGAGAGAGCAAAGGGAATTCTGGAATCCTCCAGCCTGAATGTTTCCGATCAAATGCACGATTGGAAAGGTGCCTCAGGTATTGAACTCGAGCCAAAGCTCAGGATCCCCGATAACGGCTAAACCCCTCATAGCTACCTCCAGTCTGCTCTACAATATTTGCTGTCCGGATATATTTTGCAAAACAAAGAGTCTATCTGCAGAGGAAGGTATTAAGTGAGTCAGGGAGATTATTGTACTCTCCTTTCGGGGCCCATTTCTACTTCCCACAGGAAAATGACTCAGTCACACAATTTGATCTTCAAAACCGATATCGGAAACAGAAAGACAATGGTCTATAAAAGAGCCTGTGGCCAGGATTTTCCACTCCCGTTTTTGCCTGGCGGCTTGGGAGCAGAAAATTTGGCAAGGTGATCGAATCGCGTTTCACGCCAATGGAAGAGCTTGACGTGACTGTACCCCCAGCGCCCCCCCCCCCCCCCTCCCCCTCTCCAGTGCCCGCCACCAACCTTCCCTGCTGCCCCGTACCCGGCCGGCAACGTAATTGGATTCCCAATGTTGAATGTCAGGAATATATTTAACATCTCATTATATGGCCTGAATCATTCCCCCCCGCCACCCCACTCCCCCACAACCACCCTGTAAGAAACTTCATTCACTTCGGTGTGAGCACCCATAGAATCCTACAGTGCAGAAGGAGGCCATTCGGCCCATCGAGTCTGCACCGACCACAGTCCCACTCAGGCCCTATTCCCTGCTAATCCCCCTGACGCTAGGGGCAATTTAGCATGGCCAATCCACCTAACCTGCACATCTTTGGACACTAAGGGGCAATTTAGCACGGCCAATCCACCTAACCAGCACGTCTTTCGGGAGGAAACCGGAGCACCCGGAGGAAACCCACGCAGACACGGGGAGAACGTGCAGACTCCGCACAGACAGTGACTCGAGGCTGGGACTTGAACCCGGGTCCCTGGCGCTGTGAGGCAGTAGAGCTAACCACCGTGTCACCGATCTCCCCACCCTGTAAGAAGCTCCATTCACGGCGGGGTAAGGGCAGACCAGCGTGAAATCCAACTGGTCTCCCAAGGCATGCACCTGGCAAGCAAACCTCTCAGAGGAGTTCAGGTGAGTGCATCATTGGGACAGGAAGGGGGCGGGGGGGGGAGAAAGCGGGTCATGTCTGGGTAGTGCCCAGGCAGTGCCTGGGGATGGTGCCAGGTGTAGTGCGCTGGCAGTGGCAGGGGGCAGTGCAGATTGTCCCTGAATCTCTGCAGATAATCCGGAGACCCCTCACAATCCACTGGTATCACTTTGATTCTGCAGGCCAGTACTGCTAAATATAACTTGCAACATGGCGCGGTGGCACAGTGGTTAGCACTGCTGCCTCACAGCACCAGGGACCTGGGTTCGATTCCCGGCCTCGGGTCACTGTCTGTGTGGAGTCTGCACGTACTCTCCCCGTGTCTGCGTGGGTTTCCTCCTGGTGCTCCGGTTTCCTCTCACACTCCAAAGATGTGCAGGTTAGGTGGATTGGCCGTGCTAAATTGCCCCTTAGTGTCAGGGGGATTAGCGGGGTGAATGTGTGGGGTTAGGGTAATAGGGCCTGGGTGGTATGTGGTCGGTACAGACTCGATGGGCTGAAAGGCCTCCTTTTGTACTGTAGGGATTCTATGAAACATTCCCTGACCAAGGACAATGAAACTGAGGATGACCTGGGCTAGATTTGCTCTCACAGTGACCCATTTTCTGAACTTACAGGGACAAAATGCAACTTTGGAATCAGTGCGGCGCTCCCTCCGAAGAGGTAATAGACCGAGGTCTTGGGTGGGCAGCAGTATCTGAGGAAAAGCAAGCGGGTGTCCCGGGCCAATGGTTATCACTAATCCTGTATCATTAAAATAGACCGTCTGTCATTTAGCACATTGCTGCTTACGCGAGCTTGGTGTGCACAAACTGGCTGCCCTATTTCCCACATTTGGAAAGTATTTCATTGGCTGTGAACTCCTTCACGGTACCCTGAGATTATAATGCTAGATTCTCTCCTCTATCAGAATGTTCTATTACGTTTCGAATCTGGGTGACCCTTTGTCAGAGCTCAGGGCAAAGAAACTGAGAAAAGATTTATACTATGAGGGTGGGGGGTTGTTAAGGGACAAAGGGAGTGTAAATGAGGATAAAGATGGCTGAGAGAGATGCTAAAAGTGTCCATTAGAAACATAGGAATGAGAAGCAGGAGGAGACCATTCGGCCCTTCGAGCCTGCTCCGCCATTCATCACTGGCTGATCATCGAATTCAATATCCCAATCCCCCGTTCCCCCCCATTTCCCTCGATCCCTTTAGCCCCAAGAGCTATATCTGATTTCTTCTTGAAATCACACAACGTTTTGGCCTCAGCTACTTTCTGTGGGAGTGAATTCCACACATTCACCACCCTCTGGGTGAAGAAATTTCTCCTCACCTCAGTCCTAAAAGGTTTACCCCTTATCCTCAAACTATGGCCCCTAGTTCTAGACTCCCCCCACCATCGGGAACATTCTTTCTGAATCTACCCTGTCTAATCCTGTTAGAATTTTATAAGTTTCTATGAGATCTCCTCTCACTCTTCTAAACTCCAGTGAATATAATCCTAACCAACTCAGTCTCTCCTCATATGACAGACCTGCCATCCCAGGAATCAGCCTGGTAAACCTGCGCTGCGCTGCCTCTATAGCAAGGAAATCCTTCCTCAGATAAGGACACCAAAACTGCACACAATACTCCAGGTGTGGCCTCACCAACGCCCTGTACAATTGCAGCAAAACATCCCTATCCCTCAAATCCTCTCGCTGTGAAGGCCAACATACCATTTGCCTTCTTTACTGCCTGCTGTACCTGCGTGCTTACTTGCAGCGACTGATGCACGAGGACTCCAAGGTCTCGCTGAGTATCCACCTCTCTCAATTTACACCCATTCAAGCAATAATCTGTCTTCCTATTATTGCTACCAAAGTGGATAGCCTCACATTTATCCACATTATACTGCATCTGCCATGCGGATGCCCACACACTCAGCCTGTCCAAATCACGCTGATGCATCTCTGCATCCTCCTCACAGCTCACCCTCCCACCCAACTTTGTATCGTCTGCAAATTTGGAGATAATACATTCAGTTCCCTCTTCCAAATCATTAATAATATAATGCGAACGGATTCTAGCACAGATCCCTGCGGAACTGACTGCCAATCAGAAAAAGACCCGTTTATGCCTGCTCTTTGCTTCCTATCTGCTAACCAGCTTTCTGTCCATTTAGAGATCAGAATGTTTGAATGGCAGAACAGAGATACAAATGGTTAAGGCTGAAGGGGAAGGTGGAATTTGGGGGGGTGCGGGGGCAAGAAGGAGAGCGGGAATGGAGAAGTGGACAATTGGAAGAGAGAAAGAAGGATGATAAAAATGGATGAATGAGATGAAAGGAAGAAACAGAATGAACTAAAATGGAAATGGGGTGAAGGTGGAGGGGAGGGTTCATGCTCTGAAGTTGTTGAACTCAATGTTCAGTCTGGAAGGCTGTAAAGTGCCCAATCGGTGCTGTTCCTTCAGTTTGCATTGGGGTTCACTAGAACATTGCAAAAGGCCAAAGATGGACATGTGGACAAGTGTATTGAAGTGGAAAGCGACAGGAAGGTCTGGGTCCTGCTTCTGGACAGACTGAAGGTGTTTTGCAAAGCGGTCACCCAGTCTGCGTTTGGCCTCTCTGATGTAGAGTGGACCGCATTGGGAGCAGCGAATGCAATAGACCAGATTGAAGGAGGTGCATGTGAAGCGCTGAACTTCATCTGAAAGGGATGTTTAGGACCTGGGACAGTGAGGAGGGAAGAGGTAAAGGGGTAGGTGTTGCACCTGCGACGATTGCATAGGAAGGTGCCGTGGGCGGGAGGTGAGGTGTTGGGTGTGATGGAGGAGTGGACCAGGGTGTCCCGAATAGAATAGTTGTAAGTTTCAGGGCAATCCTCCATATTTTAAAAGGACTCAGGAGAAACCCGACAGTTTAAAAGTGGCCAACTCTGGCTGCTGGCTGATAAAAACCTCCCAGAAGGCTCGGCAGGACAAATATAACCTGTCGGTGGACTGTGCTAAGAGAAAAAAGGTGTGAGCTCCCTGAATATGCAAGTGGCCAAAAAGGCAGACCAGTGATCTAATCATCAGAAGGACAAAGGACAGTAAACAGACCAGCAGGGAGTCAATGGCCACAGAAATCGGCCCATCCACAGAAGACAAGAAGACCCATCCCACTAATGGGATACCGTTCAGGAAGCTCCGGAGGAGCATTAAGAAGACATTGAAATAACGACCCACGTTGGGGTCAAGGCAGTTCCAGCCTTATGTGTGTGGACTTGACTAAACTAAACTGAAACTGCCGGTGATCGAAAGCCCCATTGTCCTTGAAAATCACCTACGGGGGCAAGGAAGGTGTTTTGTTAAATTGAGCTGAGAGTCAAACAAGCAGGACCAAGCTCTCTTCCAGAATCGCAAGCAAGAGAAGCAGACAAGAAGGAGCCCTCTTCCAGAATCGCAAGCAAGAGAAGCAGACAAGCAAGAGAAACAGACAAGAAGGAGCTCTCTTCCAGAATCGCAAGCAAGAGAAGCAGACAAGCAAGAGAAACAGACAAGAAGGAGCTCTCTTCCAGAATCGCAAGCAAGAGAAGCAGACAAGCAAGAGAAACAGACAAGAAGGAGCTCTCTTCCAGAATCGCAAGCAAGAGAAGCAGACAAGCAAGAGAAACAGACAAGAAGGAGCTCTCTTCCAGAATCGCAAGCAAGAGAAGCAGACAAGCAAGAAGGAGCCCTCTTCCAGAATCGCAAGTTGAGAAGCAGGACCGAGCTCTCTTCAGTTTCGACCATGCACTAAGACATTTGAGCCGACCACAAAGGAACCCCTTTTAGAATGGTGAGTATCCCAGCCAACCTTGCGACGCTCCCGAGGATAGGATAGAGGTTGAGGCAAGGGGAGGGGTGGTGTATTGTAATTTTAAAGTTCAGTAATACGTTGTACCCATTAGCATTTCTCCCATAGTGATAGTATAAAGTATAAGTTTTATTCATGTGTGGTGGGGTATTGGAGAGGTTGATTTTATTGTTAAATAAATCACTGGAAGTTTTGAAACTCGTTTGGAGTTCGTCTTGCCTCTTGTTCTCTCATCAGAGCACTCTGACGAGGTCACAGTTTCAATATCCCATACCATAAATCCAGAGTCTAGAACCGAGGGTGATCTGAGCGATTTGAACCCACTCACTCAAGGGAGACTGCTGGTCAGGAGATAAAAAGGACAGAGTCTCTCTGTTCTCTCTCTTGGAGACCTACTCGAGTGGAGTGGGTGCAGGGTGGCCGTTGTCCCACCGACAAGGGAGAGAACCACTCAGGCCTTGGTGGCGGTTTTGGGATGGCTGTGTGATATAAGTATCAGGTTACCGGTCAGGTATAAACGGTGAGCCTGGTTCAGCGCTCTCTCCTGCGGAGTTGCCCCAGTGCAGCATTCCCCGGCCTTTGAAATTTCAAGGCCTGTAAGAGAGAGACACTCACAGCTATCGGCAGACCCCCAAATACCGGCCTGTAAGTGGAGTAAAAAGAAAGATCCCACTACATAGTCCCTGTGGAATGCTGACAGGGGGAGTGAAGGGAAGATGTGTGGAGTGGTGGCATCGTGCTGGAATTGGTGGAAATGGCGGAGGATGATCCTTTGAATGCGGAGGCTGGTGGGGTGAAAAGTGAGGACTGGGAGGGAGGGGAGGGGGTGAGATCAGTGGCCTGGGGGATGGGTCGGACATGGTCGAGAGCCCTGTCAACTACAGTGGGTGGGAAACCACGATTGAGGAAGAAGGAAGGCATATCTACAGCGATATTTCCAAAATACAACTCACCCTGCCCCAGAAACAGCATATCACAGCCGTCAGTGCATACGCCCCAACCCTGGACACAATGGACAAGACAAAAGAGGTATCTACTCCAGCCTCAGTCAATCGCCGTCCTGCATCCCAAAGGGAAACAAGCTGATTTCCTTGGCGACTTCAGAGTCGGAAGGGGCACGGACCTTTGGAAAGGCATGTTAGGCAGGGAAGGCATGGGGAAAACGAACGCCACTGAATTCTCCTCCTGACAAAATGTCTAGAACATGACCTGATCATTACGAACACCCTGTTCTGTTCTTAGGGACAAGCAGAAAGCTTCATGACAACACCCCCGCTCGAAACACTGGCACTTAATAGACTATATCATCGTCCAAGCAAGGGACCGCACCACCCGCGCCACGACCGAAGCCGACGACTGCTGGACTCACCACTGACTAATCCACTCTACCATCTCCATCACCCTGGCCCCAAACTGGCAGAGGCAGAAAAACCCTGCTACAGGAGACTCAATGTCGCCGGACTCGAGACTCTGAGAAGACAGCTAACCTGGTGATAACCAACGAGCCAGAGCCGCAGAATTCCCATAGCTCCTGTTCCGTCTGAAAAGCCACCTGCGAGGAGACACTAGGGCTTGCGACTGGGAAACACCAAGGCAGGTTCAAGGAGAATAATCAGGAGTTCCAGCATCTCCTTGACCACTGGAGAGGGCACTTCGAGGACTTCCTCAACCAAGACGTAGCCTTTGATGCAAGTGCCCTCGACACCGTCCCGCAACACACCCACTACATCTCAGCACAACCCCAGCTCGCTGTGAGGTCGAAAAAGCCATCCGACAGCTGAAAGACAACAAGACCTCTGGTGCAGGTGGAATCCCCACCGAAAGTATTAAAATGTGGCAGTGAGGCAGTCTTGACAAGCATCTACAACCTCATCACCCTTATTTGGAAGAAGAGAGCATGCCAGGAGATCTCGGAGACGCCTGAATTGTGACCGCTTTCAAGGAAGGAGACAGGTCCGACGGCAGAAATGATAGAGGGTTTTCCCTACTCGCCACCTGGGGAAAGGTCATCTCAAGAATCCTCTTCAACCATCTCCTCCCAGTGGCTGAAGAGCTCCTCCCTGAGTCTCTGTGTGGCCTCCGCCCATTAGGAGGCACACTGGACACAATCTTCAGCACACGACAAATCCAGGCAAAGTGCAGGGAGCAGCATCAACATCTGTGTATGACCTTCTTCGATCTCGCAACGGCCTTCAACTCTGTCGACCGTGGGATTATGGAAGAGCTTTCTCAAATCCGGCTGCCCGCAGAAATTAGTCACCATTGTCGGCCTGCTCCACAATGACATGCAAGCCCTGATCCTCACCAACGGAACTATCGCAGACCCAATACGAGTGCAAATTGGGATTAAAGAGGACTGCGTCATCGTATCAATGCTCTTCTCCATCCATCCTCACAGCAATGTTCCACTCCATCACCTTGAAGCTTCCCGCTGTAGTGGAGCTAACCTACCGGACAAGCGGAAAACTGTTCAACCTCTGACACCTCCAGACCAGAACCAAGCCCACTTCAACTACTGTCATGGAACTGCAGAATGCAGACGACGCCCGTGTGTACACACACACTCAAAGCCAAACTACAAACCATCGTCGATGCATTCACCAAGACATATAGGCCTCAGACTAAACATCTGGAAAACAAAAGTTCTCTACCATCCAGGGAGTCAGACACTTTAGGAACATTTAAGCAGTTATTGGATAGGCACATGGAGCACACCAGGATGATAGGGAGTGGGATAGCTTGATCTTGGTTTCAGATAAAGCTCAGCACAACATCGTGGGCCGAAGGGCCTGTTCTGTGCTGTACTGTTCTATGTTCTATGTTCATCCCGCTCCTGCCACACAAAACTGCCCCCTGACCATCAGGATCCACGTGGAGGTGAGCCCCTGGATAATGTGGATCATTTCCCATACGTTGGGAGTCTCCTCACAGGGTGAGCAGACGTTGACAATGAAATCCAAATCAACTTCAATGTGCCAGTACAGTCTTTGGATGCCTGAGGGACAGAGTGTTCGAAGACTGAGACCTCAAATCCAGCACCATAGTCTACAGAGTTTCTGTGGTTCGCACCCTCCTGAATGCATCAGAAACATGGGCAATGTACAGCAGACGTGGACAACATACAGCAGACATCTCAAATCCCTGGAGAGATATCACCAACGTTGACATCACAAAATCTTGCAAATCCACTGGCAGGCGTAGCAACGTCAGTGTCCTCGCCCAGGCCAATATCCCCAGTATCGAGGCACTGGTCATGCTCGACCAGCTGCCACATTGTCCGCATGCCTGACACAAGACTCCTGAGACAAGTGCTCTACTCCAGGCTCCGCCTTTCCGCAGTGTGACTGACTCCCGTTCTTTACCGCCTGACAGCAGGAGCACCGGAAGGATTTACAGGCTGATAATCCACCTGCTTGGTTGCATTGTGGATGCACCTTCCTTGGCCATCATGGCCTGAAGTGGGACTTGAACCCAGAGCTTCTGGCGTAGAGACAAGGACATTACTCACTGCTCCACATGACCTCCTCTGAATTCCTGACTGGATTTATTAGTGGCTATCTCTTATTGATGGCCCCCTCCTCAAGTGGAAACATCCCAATCAAAACCCTTTCTGGATCTTCAAGACCTTTCGAAGTCTCCTCTTCCCAGCCTGTTTGGTTTTTCCTGATAGTTATCGTCCAGTACCATTCTCGCAAATCTTTTCTACCTTCTCCAGTGCCTTGATATCCTAAATGATATTGCCATGCCGATACTGCGACTGGAACAGTGCCCAGTAACTCCGCAGGTGGTCTGGCCCAGACTTGAAGCAGGTTGAAAGTTTAAATTGGTTGACGAGTCAGACGTGCTGGCTACACACTTCCAGCGTTAGAATGAAATCTGCCCAGCAGTAATTTCCAAAAACTAACAGAAGGGGGCAAACTAGTGGCACCACCCCCAATGAATGTCCTTTCAACCAACGTCCTGCTCTTGCCAATGAAAGGGGGGTTTGCCTCCAGAATGGCCCTTCCCTCTTTTAAGGTTAAGTTTATTTATTAGTGTCATAAGTAAGGCTTACATTAACACTGCAATGAAGTTACTGTGAAAATCCCCCAGTCACCACACTCCGGCGCCTGTTTTGAGTACACTGAGGGAGAATTTAGCACGGCCAATGCACCTAACCTGCACATCTTTGGTGTGTGGGAGGAAAGTTACCCTAGCTAGTCCCCCTGATACTAAGGGGTAATTTAGCATGGCCAATCCACCTAACCTGCGCATCTTTGGACACTAAGGGGCAATTTAGCACGGCCAACCCACCTAACCTGCACATCTTTGAACTGTGGGAGGAAACCGGAGCACCCGGAGGAAACCCATGCAGACACGGGGGGGAGAATGTTCAGACTCCACACAGACGGTGGCCCGACCAGGAATCGAACTCAGGTCCCTGACGCTGTGAAACAGCAGTGCTAACCACTGTGCCACTAAAACAGCAACGTACTGGTGATGCTGCTCGACTAATAATCCAGAGATTTGAATTCAAATTCCACCAAATTCAGATTCAATCCATTAATTCACTCGGGAATAAATTGCTGCTATCGGCCATGGTAACACTAAATTTTTGTCTAAACCCCATCTGGTTGACTAATGTCCCCTTTAGGGAAGGAAATCTGCCATCCTTACCCGGTCTGGCCTACATGTGACTCCAGACCCACAGCAATGTGGTTGACTCTTAGCGGCCCCCCTGAAAGTATTCGTGGAGGTTTTGTGAATTGTAAGAATGACTACGTTAAACTCCCAAGCGGACAAGTGGAGTGGGCGAATGAAATTTCACGCAGAGCAGTGTGGATAGAGCAATGAGCAGGGGCAATATAACATGAAGGGGACAATTCTCAAGTGGGGTGCAGGAGCGGGGCAAATCTGTCCACAAATTGATGAAGGTAACAGGACAGGCTGAGAGAGTGGCTAATAAAGCATTCAGGGGACATGGGCTTTATAAATAGGAAATAAAAGTGAGGGAGTTGTGGAATCCTTACAGTGCTGAAGGAGGCCCATCGAGCTTCTACCAACAACAACCCACCCAGGCCCCATCCCCATTACCCCACACATTCACCCTAGTCCCCCTGACACTAAGGTGCAATTTAGCACGGCCAATCCACCTAACCAGCACGTCTTTTGGACTGTGGGAGGAAACCGAAGCACCCGGAGGAAACCCACGCAGACACGGGGAGAACGTGCAGACTCCGCACAGACAGTGACCCAAGCTGGGAATCGAACCCGGGGCCCTGGCGCTGTGAGCCAGAGATGCTAACCACTGTGCCGCCCACAATGATTAAACTGTGTAAAACACTGGTTCACCCTCAACTAGAGAGGGTGTTTACAATTGTTTACGATTTATATTGATGATTTGGAGTTGGGGACCAAGTGTAGTGTGTCAAAATGCGCAGATGACACTAAGATGAGTGGCAGGGCAAAGTGTGCAGAGGACGCTGAAAGTCTGCAAAGGGATATAGATAGTCTAAGTGAGTGGGCGAGGGTCTGGCAGATGGAGTACAATGTTGGTAAATGTGAGGTCATCCATTTTGGTAGGAATAACAGCAAAATGGACGATTATTTAAATGGTAAAATATTGCAGCATGCTGCTGTGCAGAGGGACCTGGGTGTCCTTGTGCATGAATCACAAGGAGTTGGTTTGCAGGTGCAGCAGGTAATGAAGAAGGCAAATGGCGTTTTATCCTTCATAGCTAGAGGGATGGAGTTTAAAAACAGTGAGGTTATGTTGCAGCTGTATAAGGTGCTGGTGAGGCCACACCTGGAGTACTGTGTACAGTTTTGGTCTCCTTACTTGAGAAAGGATATACTGGCACTGGAGGGGGTGCAGAGGAGATTCACTAGGTTGATTCTGGAGTTGAGAGGGTTGGCTTATGAGGAGAGACTGAGTAGACTGGGGCTACACTCATTGGAATTCAGAAGAATCAGGGAGATCTTATAGAAACATATAAGATAATGAAGGGATAGATAAGACAGAAACAGGGAGGTTGTTTCCACTGGCGGGTGAAACTAGAACTAGGGGGCATGGCCTCAAAACAAGAGGGAGCAGATTTAGGACTGAGTTGAGGAGGAACTTCTTCACACAAAGGGTTGTGAATCTGTGGAATTCCCTGCCCAGTGAAGCAGTTGAGGCTACCTCATTGAATGTTTTTAAGGCAAGGATAGATAGATTTTTGAACAGTAAAGGAATTAAGGGTGATGGTGAGCGGGTAAGTCCACGAAAAGATCAGCCATGATCTTATTGAATGGCGGAGCAGACTCAAGGGATGGCCTACTTCTGCTCCTAGTTCTTATGGAGGATTGCGTACAGTTCTGGGCACCGCATTTTAGGAAAGATGTGAAGGCGCTGGAGGGAGAGTGCAGAAAAGATTCATAAGAACGGTTCCAGGGAAGAGGGACTTCAGATCTGTGGATAGATCGGAGGAGCTGGGGCTGTTTTTCTGGGAGAAGAGAAGGTTGAGAGGAGATTTGATAGAGATGTCCAAAATCATGAGGGGCGGGGGGGGGGGGGGGGGGGGGGGTGGGGGGTGCGGTGTCCCAGAGAGAGTAGAGAGGGAGAAATCCTTCCCATTGGTGGAAGGATCGAGAACCAGATGGAGCCCATCGATTTAAGTTGATTGGCTTAAAGAAGCAAGAGCGATATGAGGAGAAAAAGACATGTTCTGCCTGAGGGTGTGGTGGTGGCATGTTCAATCATGGATTTCAAAAGGGAATTGGATGGCGATTTGGGAAGGAAACATGGTTACGAGGAAAAGTTGGTGGAGGGTGGAAGGAGGAGAAGTGCTCTGGGCGCTTGTAGAAAGCCCGACAGGCCGAATGGTCTCATCCTGTGCTGCAAATGATTCTACAGGAAGGGCCAGGACATGCCACTCAGCGGTTCACCAGCACTATTTCAAGGGGTGGTCGGGGAAGGGCATTAAGCGACACCCACATCCCCCTGGAAGGAATTACAAAGTGAGGATGGGATGGGAAGCTGTTCTTGCACCAAGTTGAACTCAACCTTTAAGCACTGCCTTCAGGGGGCGGGGGGTGGGGGGGGGGGCTCCGCCTTTGAGCAAACGCTCTTGTGAGTCTCTTACCTCATTAGCTATGTCTTTTCATTTGAATTTGTACGTAAGAAGGCTTTGATCTTGCTGTAAAGGGCCTGGACGCCGCTTTTCAGCTTCTTCCAGTAATGCTTGGAGTCCACAATCTCTTGGTAGGCAATGTCGTCCAGCACGCAGTCGTACGGGTCAGACTCCAGACAAGTCACGTTGGCCAGCCGGCACTGCTTGTCCTTGCGGCTGCAGTCGCAGACTTTGTAGTTGCACGGCTCCCTCTGGAAGTGGCTGGGCTGGTAGTCCTTGTAGTGGAGGATGCCGCCGGTCTCCTGGTCCATGATGCCCCGGATTCGGGACATGCTGCCGTTCAGGCAGTTGCAGTACCAGGCGCTCCAGCGCCCCCAGGTGTAGGAGGAGCTGTCCAGCGAGACGACGGCGGTCATGTGCTCGTGCGGTACAGTGGCCGCCTCCGCCAGGCTGATGTTGGTGGGCTCCTCAAAGACCACCGGCGTGCCTTTGCCCCCGGTCACGGGGACTGGGTTCCCGCCGATGCCCACCGCGGGTTTAGGCTCGACGACGGCTCTCGGCTTGTTGGGCTCCGTCTTTCCCAAACGCCGTTTGGACGTTGCTTCCAAACTATTCTTTACGATAAGCGGGGGCTTGCTGTCTTTTAGGCTGGCAATTTTAATTTGGGTCTCGTTGCCCAGCGTAAGGGCCGTTTCGGTCTGAGCCCCATTAGAATTGGCAACAATAATCTTGTCCCCTTCGTTGAGGACAATGGAGGCAACAGTAGCATTTTCCACATCCCTGGTATCGGTAATTACGATTTCAGTCTGACTGTCCAGTTCGGCAGAGGAGCTGCTCTTGTTTCCTGCGCTGCCCGAATCGACAACTATGATTTCGTCCCCGGCTTTGAGGACAATGGGGACCAAGCGGCCGGTCGCGTTGCCGCCTGAGTTGATGACGACGAGTTCGGCCCCGCTGCCCACGGAGACGGGTTCCGCCACCGTCTTGCCGGGGAGGCTGGAGCGGCTGACGTCGAGTTGGGTGGAGCCCATCAGGACAATGTGCAGAGAGGTGTCCGCCGCGGCGTTGGTGCTGGAGCCAGAGAAGGGATGGGCGGTGGGCAGGAGGGCTCTGTGGGCAGTCGGCTGGGCGATGGACAGGAAGGTCCTCTGGGCAGTCGGCTGGGCGATGGACAGGAAGGTCCTCTGGGCAGTCGGCTGGGCGGTGGGCAGAAATGCTCTGTGGGCAGTCAGCTGGGCATTGGGCAGGATGGCTCTCTGGGCAGTCGGCTGGGCGGTGGGCAGAAATGCTCTGTGGGCAGTCAGCTGGGCAGTGGGCAGGATGGCTCTGTGGGCAGTCGGCTGGGCAGTGGGCAGGATGGCTCTGTGGGCAGTCGGCTGGGCGGTGGGCAGGATGGCTCTGTGGGCAGTCGGCTGGGCGGAGGCCAGGAAGACTCTGTGGGCAGTCGGCTGGGCGGAGGCCAGGATGGCTCTGTGGGCAGTCGACTGTTCAGTGGACAGCATGGCTCTCTGAGCAGTCAGCTGGGCAGTGGGCAGGAAGGCTGTCCGGGCGCCCGGCTGGGCGGTGGGCAGGAAGGTTCTCTGGGCAGTGGGCTGGGCAGTGGCCAGGAAGGCTGTCCGGGCGCTCGGCTGGGCAATGGACAGGAAGGTTCTCTGGGCAGTGGGATGTCGGCTGGACAGGAAGTCTCTCTGGGCTGTGGGATGGCTGCTGGACAGCATGGCTGTCTGGGCAGTGGGCTGGGCGGTGGGCAGGAAGACTGTCCGGGCGCTCGGCTGGGCAATGGACAGGAAGGTTCTCTGGGCAGTGGGATGTCGGCTGGACAGGAAGTCTCTCTGGGCTGTGGGATGTCGGCTGGACAGGACAGCTGTGTGGGCAGTGGGCTGTCTGGTGGGCAGGAAGACTCCCTGGGCAGTGACCTGGGCGGTGGATGGGACAGTTCTCTGGGTAGTGGGCTGGACAGTCAGTTGGCTGGTGGACGGGATGGTTCTCTGGGCAGTGGGCTGGGCAGTGGACGGGATGGTTCTCTGGGCAGTGGGCTGGGCAGTGGACGGGATGGTTCTCTGGGCAGTGGGCTGGGCGGTCATTTGGCTGGTGGACGGAATGGTTCTCTGAGCAGTGGGCTGGGCAGTGGACGGGACGGTTCTCTGGGTGGTGGGTTGAGCGGTCAGTTGGCTGGTGGATGGGACGGTTCTCTGGGCAGTGGGCTGGGCAGTGGACGGGATGGTTCTCTGGGCAGTGGGCTGGGCAGTGGACGGGACGGTTCTCTGGGTGGTGGGTTGAGCGGTCAGTTGGCTGGTGGACGGGAAGGTTCTCTGGATAGTGGGCCGGGTGGTGGATAAGACGGTTCTCTGGGTAGTGGGCTGGGCGGTGGATAGGACGGTTCTCTGGGTAGTGGGTTGAGCAGTCGGTTGGCTGGCGGACGGAACGGTTCTCTGGGTGGTGGGCTGGGCGGTCAGTTGGCTGGCGGACGGAACGGTTCTCTGGGTGGTGGGCTGGGCGGTCAGTTGGCTGGTGGACGGGATGGTTGTTTGAGAAGTGGGCTGGGTGATGAATGGGACAGTTGTCCGAGCAGTGGACTGAGCGGTCGGTCGGCTAGTGGGCGGGACTGCTGCCTGGGTAGTGGGTTGTTGAGCGGTCAGTTGGCTGGTGGGCAGTACGGTAGTCCGGGCAGTGGGCTGGGTGGTGGGCAGGACAGCTGTGTGGGTAGTGGGCTGGATGGTGGATTGGACGGTTGTGTGGGCAGTGGGTTGGCTGGTGGACAGGACGACTGTCTGGGCAGTGGGCAGGACAGTGGGCTGGACAGTGGATGGAACAGTTGTTCGGATGGCGGATTGGATGGTTGTCTGGGCAGTGGATGGGACGGTTGTTTGGGCGGTGGATGGGACGGTTGTGTGGGAAGTGGGCTGGACGGTGGATGGGACGATTCTCTGGGCAGAGGGCTGGGCAGCGCGATGCTTGATGGACAGGATGATAGCCTGGGGAACGGACTGGACGATGGGTTGGACCGCGGACTGGCCAGCGGCGGACAGGGCGACGGACCGAGGAGCGGCGGGGGAGGTGGTTTGGGGGGCGGTACCGGACTGGGCGGTGGACTGGGCAGCGGCAGACTGGGTGGCGGCCGACTGGGCGGCCAAGGAGGTGATGTGGGGCTGGACAGTCGCGGATTGGGCGGCGGACGGGGCCGGGGCCGGGAAATGGGCGTCGTCGGGCTGGACGGCCAGGGACTTGGTGGCAGATCGGGTGGCAGACTGGGCGGTGTCTGGCCGGGCTGTAGACCGGGCGGAGGGGCGGGCAGCCGAGCCGGCGGCATGGGCGGTTGACGTGGAGGCAGTCAGGACGGTGGCGCTCTGGGCGCATGGAGAAGAGGACCCGTCGCACTCCGAGTTGACCGTGGTGGCGTCCGCCAACCCCTCACCGGACAAGACCACCGTCAGCTTGACGGGGTCTGCGGCCACGGTTAGCACCCTCCCCGACGAGGCCAGGTGAGCAAGCAGAAGGACGAGTGCGGCAAAGTGCATGGCCACCGCTGTTCTCCCTGGAAAATGAGAGCCAGGACCCTTGGCTTCTACCAACCATCATGGCCGCCATTAGCTGCGGCCAGGTCTTGGGGGCTGGGGGGGGGGGGGGAGGGGAAAAACCGTTGGAAGAGGCACGAGGCGGCGGCCGTTCAAAACCCCCGCGCGTGCGTTTCCATGGAAACCCCCCTTTGTGACGTCAAGCGCGGGCCTCCTGACCAATCACGCCCCGAGGCGCGGTGGGCGGGGCTTAACCGGCGCCCTGGTCCCTCCGCTCGGCGCATTCCATTTGCAGCGGCCGCGGGGGTGGCCACATTGTTAAACTTTTCCAAAATAAGCCATCCGGCTAACCCGACGGCCCAAGCGCCTTCGAACCCACCTTATTGCCTCTACACCATCGAAATGCATCTCTTTGCCGATCTATCTACCGACGTTGGTGCTTGATATCCCCCTCTACCCCCCACGACACCCCTTCTTTGCCGATTTGTGGTACTTACCGTGTTGGAGCTAACTTTTTTTGTCCTTTTCCCATTAATTATCCTTCACAATCCAACATCAATAGTTTGGTGAATGGCCTAGGGGCGTTTTCAGTGCGGAAATGGACGTTTATCTTCAGTATACAGCTCACATTGGGAGTGGGCTCCTTCCCATGACCCCCCCCCCCCCCCCAAGCATCAACAAACATGGCCGCCAGTTGACGAAGGTAAGGTGGCCATTTGGATTCGATGTTTTGCACATTTCAGAGCGATATTAATGTTGTTTATGGTGCAATTGGGCCACCCACCACATAGAAATCAGCAGCAGGAGTAGGCCACTTGGCCCTTCGAGCCTGCTCCGCCATTCATTTTATTCATGACGTAGAGATGCTGGCTGGGGTGCCCACGGTAAGAAGTCCCACGACACCTGGGACTAGTTTAGGAGTTAAAAAAAGGGGCGGCATGGACAAGTTGGGCCGAAGGGCCTGTTTCCATGCTGTAAACCTCTATGACCTATACTACATGATCTATGACCTATACCAGTGGTTCCCAAAGGGTGCGGCGAGAGAGGAAGGCAAGTGTGGCGGGAAGATTCAAGGACAATCAAAGAAACATTTAAACATGGATAGATATTTTTTCCAAAGTGAGAGCAAGAGCATCAAGTGATGCATTGTTTTATACTTTCTCGATGTCCCATGATCATATTATAAAGTAGTTGTGTTCCATGTTATGAATCAAGCACCGCTAGGAGTTTTTTTTTGTTTTTGAATGTATTTCTTATCAATAAAAAATTTGGTGTGGGGCGAGCAAATTTTTATTCTGAAAGTGCGGCCCAGTGAAAAAAGTTTGGGAACCACTGACCTATACTAAGTCTATGACCTATACTATATGATCTATGGCCTATCCCATATGATCTATGACCTTTACTATATGTGTGGCAGAATTCCCCTCCAACTCCATTTTCAAGTTTGCTGATGACACCACCGTAATGGGCTGGATCTCAAACAATGACGAGACAAGAGTACAGGAAAGAGATAGAGAATCTGGTGAACTGGTGCAGCGACAATAATCTCCGGCGCCTGTTCGGGATACACTGCGACTAGATCCTGAACTTCCTAACCCACAGACCACAATCAGTTAGGATAGGCAACAAGACCTCCTCCATGATCATCCTCAACACTGGTGCCCCACAAGGCTGTGTTCTCAGCCCCCTACCATATTCCTTATACTCCTGTGACTGTGTGGCCAAATTCCCCTCCAACTCGATTTTCAGTTGCTGACGACACCACCGTAGTGGGTCGGAGCTCAAACAATGTCGAGACAGAGTGCAGGAATGAGATCGAGAATCTGGTGAACTGGTGCGGCAACAATAATCTCTCCCTCAATGTCAACAAAATGAAGGAGATGGTCATCGACTTCAGGAAGTGTAGTGGAGAACATGCCCCTGTCTACATCAACGGGGACAAAGTAGAAATGGTTGAGAGCTTCAGGTTTTTATGTGTCCAGATCACCAACAACCTGTCCTGGTTCCCCCATGTTGACACTATAGTTAAGAAAGCCCCACCAACGCCTCTACTTTCTCAGAAGACTAAGGAAATTTGGCATGTCCGCTACAACTCTCACCAACTTTTACAGATGTACCCTAAAAAGCATTCTTTCTGATTGTATCGCAGCTTGGGTATGGCTCCTGCTCTGACAAAGACTGCAAGAAACTACAAAAGGTTGTGAATGAAGCCCAATCCATCACGCAAACCAGCCTCTCATCCACTGACTCTGTCTACACTTCCTGCTGCCTCGGGAAAAGCAGCCGGCATAATCAAGGACCCCACGCAACCCGGACATTCTCTCTTTCACCTTCTTCCGTCAGGAAAAAGATATAAAAGCCTGAGGTCACGTACCAACCGACTCAAGAACAGCTTCTTCCCTGCTGCTGTCAGACTTTTGAATAAACCTACCTCGCATTAAGTTGATCTTTCTCCACACCCTAGCTATGACTGTAACACCACATTCTGCACCCTCTCCTTTCCTTCTCTGTGAATGATATGCTTTGCCTGTGTAGCACACAAGAAATAATACTTTTCACTGTATGCTAATACATGTGACAATAATAAATCAAATAAAATCAAACACCAGGTTAATGCCCCATTAGGTTTATTTGGAATCACGAATGTTTCGGAGCACCGCTCCTTCATCAGGTGAGCGGAGAGTTAGGCTTCACAAACAGAGGCCAAGACACAATTGCACGATAATGATTGGAATGCGAGTCTTTACAGGTAATCAAGTCTTTACAGGTACAGACAGTGCGAGTGGAGAGAGGGATAATCACAAGTTAAAGAGGTTGAATTGTCTCAAAGCCAGGACAGTTAGTAAGATTTTGCAAGCCCAGGCCGAATGGTGGGGGTTTAATGTAGTGTGACATGAACCCCAAATCCCGGTTGAGGCCGTCCCCATGCGTGCGGAACTTGGTATCAGTTTCTGCTCTGCGATTCCGCGTTGTGTGTCTTGAAGGCCGCCTTGGAGAACACTTACCTGAAATTCGGAGGCTGAATACCCTTGACTGCTGAAGTGTTCCCCGACTGGAAGGAAACATTCCTGCCAGGCAATTGTCGCGCAGTGTCCGTTCATCCGTTGTCGTAGCATCTGCATGGTCTCACCGATGTACCACGCCTCGGGACATTCTTTCCTGCAGTGTATGAGGTAGACAACATTGGCCGAGTCGCTTGAGTATGATCATGACTGATCATCCAAAAGATGTCCTGGTTAGGTGCATTGGCTATGCTAAATTCTACCTCAGTGATTTGATTTGATTTGATTTATTATTGTCACGTGTATTGGGATACAGTGAAAAGTATTGTTTCTTGCGCGCTATACAGACAAAGCATACCGTTCATAGAGAAGGAAAGGAGAGAGTGCAGAATGTAGTGTTACAGTCATAGCTAGGGTGTAGAGAAAGATCAACTTAATGCAAGGTAGGTCCATTCTGATGGCAGCAGGGAAGAAGTTTGTAGTTTCTTGCGATCTTGGGCAGAGCAGGAGCCATACCAAGCTGTGATACAAACAGAAAGAATGCTTTCTATGGTGAATCTGTAAACGTTGGTGAGACTCGTAGTGGACATGCCAAATTTCCTTAGTCTTGTGAGAAAGTAGAGGGTATTGGTGGGCTTTCTTAACTATAACGGCATGGGGGGGACCAGGACAGATGTTGGTGATCGGGACACATAAAAACTTGAAACTCTCGACCATTTCTACTTCATCCCCGTTGATGTAGACAGGGGCATGTTCTCCACTATGTTTCCTGAAGTCAATGACAATCTCCTTCATTTTGTTGGGAGATTATTGTTGCTGCACCAGTTCACCAGATTCTCTATCTCATTCCTGTACTCTGTCTCGTCATTATTTGAGATCCGACCCACTACGGTGGTGTCGTCAGCAAACTTGAAAATCAAATTGGAGGGGAATTTGGCCGCACAGTCACAGGTGTATAAGGAGTATTGTAGGGGGCTGAGAACACAGCCTTGTGGGGCACCGGTGTTGAGAATGATCATGGAGGAGGTGTTGTTGCCTACCCTTACTGATTGTGGTCTGTGGGTTCAGAAATTCAGGATCTAGTCGCAGTGTATCCCGAACAGGCGCCGGAGTGTGGCAACTACGGGATTTTCACAGTAACTTCATAACAGTGTTAATGTAAGCCTATTTGTGACATGAATGAATAAACTTAAACCAAATTCAATATCCTGATCCCCCCCTTCCCCCCCATATCCCTTGATCCCTTTAGCTCCAAGAGCGATATCTAATTTATTTTTGAAATCACATTTTGGCCTCAGCTACTTTCTGTGGGAATGAATTCCACACATTCACCACTCTCCAGGTGAAGAAATTGCTCCTCACCTCAGTCCTAAAAGGTTTATCCCTTATCCTCAAACTATGACCCCTAGTTCTGGACTCCCCCCACCATCGGGAACATTCTTTCTGAATCTACCCTATCTAATCCTGTGAGAGTTTTATAAGTTTCAATGAGATCCCCTCTCACTCTTCTAAACTCCAATGAATATAATCCTAACCGACTTAGCCTCTCCTCTAATGACAGACCTGCCATCCCAGGAATCAGCCTGGTAAACCTTCGCAGCACTCCCTCTATAGCAAGGACATCCTTCCTCAGATAAGAACACCAAAACTGCACACAATACTCCAGGTGTGGCCTCACCAACGCCCTGTACAATTGCAGCAAAACATCCCTATCCCTATACTCAAATCCTCTCGCTATGAAGGCCAACATACCATTTGCCTTCTTTACTGCCTGCTGTACCTGTGCGATTACTTTCAGCGACTGATGCACGAGGACACCAAGGTCTCGCTGCGTATCCACCTCTCTCAATTTACACCCATTCAAATAATAATCTGCCTTCCTATTATTGCTACCAAAGTGGATAACCTCACATTTATCCACATTATACTGCATCTGCCGTGCAAATGCCCACACACTCAGCCTGTCCAAATCACGCTGAAGCATCTCTGCATCCTCCTCACAGCTCACCCTCCCACCCAACTTTGTAACATCTGCAAGCTTGGAGATATTACATTTAGCTCCCTCTTACAAATCATTAATATGTGAACTGTTGGTAGTCCTACCACTAGTCACTGCCTCCCAATTGGATAAAGACGCATTTATGCTTGCTCTTTGCTTCCTATCTGCTAACCAGCTTTCTATTCATCTCAAGACACTACCCGCTATCCCATTTGATTTGATTTGTTTTATTATTGTCACATGTATTGGGATACAGTGAAAAGTATTGTTTCTTGTGCATCATACAGACAAAGCATACCATTCATAGAGAAGGAAAGGAGAGAGTGCAGAATGTAGAGTTACAGTCATAGCTAGGGTGCAGAGAAAGATCAACTTAATGCAAGGTAAGTCCATTCAAAAGTCTGACAGCAGCAGGGAAGAAGCTGTTCTTGAGTCGGTTAGTACGTGACCTCAGACTTTGTATCTTTTTCCCGAAGGAAGAAGGTGGAAGAGATAATGACCGGGGTGCGTGGGGTCCTTATTTATGCTGTAGTCTGCTATGTGAGACCTTGCCAAAAGCCCGCTGAAAGTCTAAGTAAATCACATCCACCAGTTCTCCTCGGTCAACCCTACTAGTTACATCCTCTAAAGAATCCAATAGATTAATCAAGCACGATTTCCCCTTTGTAAATCCATGCTGTCTTTGTCTGATTATACCACTGCCTTCCAAATGCTGAGTTATGAAATCCTCGATAATGGACTCTAGCAACTTCCCCAGTTAAATGTTGGGCTCACTGGTCTATGGTTCCCTGTTTTCTCTCGACCTCCCTTTTTGAATAGCGGGCTTACATTAGCTCCCCTCTAACCTGTAGGAACTGGCCCAGAGTCCAAATTTCCAAAAAAGGTTTGGAAAATGACCACCAATGGATCTACAATTTCCAGTGTCACTTCCTTAAGTACCCTGGGATGAAGATTATCAGGCCCTGGAGATTTATCCGCTTTCAATTCCATTAATGTTCCCCAAAATCCATTCAGCTCCTCACTAAAACTTGCTTCTCTCAGAACTTATGGTACATTATTCATGTCTTCCTTTGTGAAGACAGAAGCAAAGTACAAATTTAGCTCCTTTGCCACTCCTCTGATCTCATGATGAATTTTCCCGATTGTAAGGGGCCGACATTGGTTTCTGTCAATCTTTTTCACTTTACATCGGGGTGGCACGGTGGCATAGTGGGTTAGCACTGCTGCCTCAGTTCCAGGGACCCGGGTTCGATTCCTGGCTTGGGTCACTGTCTGTGTGGAGTTTGCACATTCTCGGGTTTCCTCCGGGTGCTCCGGTTTCCTCCCACAGTTCAAGATGTGCAGGTTAGCTGGATTGGCCATGCTAAATTGCCCCTTAGTGTCCAAAGATGTGCAGGTTAGGCGGATTGGCCATGCTAAATTGCCCCTTAGTGTCCAAAGATGTGCAGGTTAGGTGGATTGGCTATGCTAAATTGTCCCTTAGTCTCCAAAGATGTGCGGGTTAGGTGGATTGGCCATGCTAAATTGCCACTTAGTGTCCCGGGATGTGTAGGTTAGCGGGATAAATGTGTGGGGTTGTGGGGATAGGGCCTGGGTGGGATTGTGGTTGGTGCAGACTCGATGGGCCAAATGGTCTCCTTCTGCTCTGTAGGGATTCTATGACATACCTGTAAAAACTTTTACGGTCAGTTTTTTATGGTCCCCACCAGCTTACTTCCATACATCAAGACATCCAAAGTCACCAAGGATTCCTCTCAAGCAAGTTAATTTAATAGTCCTTCACAGGATGTGGGTGTTGCTGGCTGGGCCAGCATTTATTGCCCATCCCTAATTGCCCCAAGTGGCCATTTGATTTGCTGTGGCTCTGGAGTCACATATAGGCAAGACCGGGTAAGGACAGCAGAGTTCCTTCCCGAAAGTGCATTGGAAGAAAAAATGTTCTTCATTAGATGTCAACCACATTGCTGTGGGTCTGGAGTCACATGTAGGCCAGGCTGGGTAAGGACGGCAGATTTCCTTCCCGGAAGGACATTAGTGAACCAGATAGGTTTTTAACACCAATCGGCCAAGGCGTCATGGTCACCTTTAACCTCCAGACATTTTATTGAACGCAGATTTCACCATCTGCTGTGGTGGGATTGGAACTCATGTCCTTAGAGCATTGCTCTGAGTCTCTGGATTACTAGCCCAGTAGGGTGGCACGGTGGTTAGCACTGATGCCTCACAGCGCCAGGACCCGGGTTCAATTCCCGGCTTGGGTCACTGTGTGGAGTCTGCACGTTCTCCCCCCGTGTCTGCATGGGTTTCCTCCGGGTTCTCCAGTTTCCTCCCGCAGTCCGAAAGATGTGCTGGTTAGGGTGCATTGGCCGTGCTAAATTCTCCCTCAGTGTACAAAGAACAAAGAAAATTACAGCACAGGTACAGGCTCTTCGGCCCTCCAAGCCTGCACCGACCATGCTGCCCGACTTAACTAAAACCTCCTACGCTTCCGGGGACCGTATCCCTCTATTCCCATCTCATTCGTGTATTTGTCAAGACGCCCCTTAAAAGTCACTACCGTATCCGCTTCCACTACCTTCCCTGGCAACGAGTTCCAGGCACCCACCACCCTCTGTGTAAAAAATCTGCCTTATGCATCTCTTTTAGAACTTGCCCCTCGCACCTTAAACCTGTGCCCCCTGGTAATTGACTCTTCCACCCTGGGAAAAAGCTTCTGACTATCCACTCTGTCCATGCCTCTCATAATCTTGTAGACTTCTATCAGGTCGCCCCTCAACCTCCGTCGCTCCAGTGAGAACAAATCAAGTTTCTCCAACCTCTCCTCATAGCTAATGCCTTCCATACCAGGCAACATCCTGGTAAATATTTTCTGTACCCTCTCCAAAGCCTCCACATCCTTCTGGTAGTGTGGTGACCAGAATATTCCAAGTGCGGCCTAACTAAGGTTTTATAAAGCGGCAACGTGACTTGCCAATTTTTAAACTCAATACCCCGGCCGATGAAGGCAAGCATGCCGTGCGCCTTCTTGACTACCTTCTCCACCTGCGTTGCCACTTTCAGTGACCAGTGTACCTGTACACCCAGATCCCTCTGCCTATCAATACTCTTAAGGGTTCTGCCATTTACTGTATATTTCCTATCTGTATTAGACCTTCCAAAATGCATTACCTCACATTTGTCCGGATTAAACGCCATCTGCCATCTCTCCGCCCCAGTCTCCAACCGGTCTATATCCTGCTGTATCCTCTGATGGTCCTCATCGCTATCCGCAAATCCACCAACCTTTGTGTCGTCCGCAAACTTACTAATCAATCCAGTTACGTTTTCCTCCAAATCATTTATATATATATTATAAACAGCAAAGGTCCCAGCACTGATCCCTGAGTAACACCACTTGTCACAGCCCTCCATTCAGAAACGCACCCTTCCACTGCTACCCTCTGTCTTCTTTGACCGAGTAAGAGTTTTAACAACACCAGGTTAAAGTCCAACAGGATTATTTGGTAGCAAATACCATTAGCTTTCGGAGCGCTGCTCCTTTGACCGAGCCAGTTTTGTATCCACCTTGCCAGCTCACCTCTGATCCCATGCGACTTCACCTTCTGCACCAGTCTGCCATGAGGGACCTTGTCAAAGGCCTTACTGAAGTCCATGTAGACAACATCCACTGCCCTACCCTCATCAATCATCTTCGTCACTTCCTCGAAAAACTCGGTCAAGTTCATGAGACACGACCTCCCCTTCACAAAACCATGTTGCCTCTCACTAATACATCCACTTATTTCCAAGTGGGAATAAATCCTGTCTCAAAGAATCCTCTCCAATAATTTACCTGAACAGGCACCGGAGTGTGGCGACTAGGGGATTTTCACAGTAATTTCATTGCGGTGTTAATGTAATCTTACTTGTGACACTAATAAATAAACTTTTAAAACATGCCTTTGATATATCAATTCATTGGTTTGGGTTGACTTTCATCTCTACTTAAATGGTCTCCTTAACAGATCTCTTTGACAAAAAGGCAGCAAGGAAGTCCTGACAGAGATATCCCCAATCACAGTACACTATCTCGCAGTAGCGATGAGATGAAGAGCAGAGAGAGGCAGAGAGCAATGATAAGTTGGTCAGGCTGGGCTTGTTTCCACTGGAGTTTAGAAAAGTGAGGGGGTGACTTGATTACAAGAACCTGAATGGTCTTGACAAGGTGGATGTGGAAAGGATGTTTCCTCTTGTGGGCGAGTCCAGAACTCGGAAGGGGGGGTGTTTTGGGGGGGGGGGGGGGGGTCTAGTTTTACAATTGGGGTAGATAGATTCTTGTTTAGCAAGGGGATTGTTGTATTTCAGCCGAACCCCAGTTTTCCTTCACCAACACCCTCTATACGGCACCAAAGGAAAGGGCCGCACTTAGTCTGGTAGTCTCCACCTCCAGACGACAACTCCAGTCCAGGTAAAGTAACAGGCTCACAAACCCCCGCTAACCGCTTCCCATTGGGCGAACCTCCACTCGCTCAATAAGGCAGCTCCACAAAGCCCACGATCTATTGATGACCCTTCGTGGCCATCGCAACAGGGGTTTTCGGGACGGAGTGTGGAATGTGGACCTGGGAAAAATGAACAGATCAGCCATGCTTTTATTGAACGATGGAGCAGGATCGAGGGGCTGAATGGCCTCCTTCTGCTCCTACCCCGTGTGTTCATTTATCCACATGTAGAATTCGGGGCGAGATGCTCTTTCGGGGAGACCATGCAGACTCGATGGACCGAATGGCCTCCTTCTGCACTGTAGGGATTCTATTCTAAAGTTATGAGTTTATTTATTAGTCACAAGTCGGCTTACATTAACACTGCAATGAAGTTACTGTGAAAATCCCCTAGTTGCCACACTCTGGCACCTGTTTGGGTACACTGAGGGAGAATTTAGCACGGCCGACGCACCCTAACCCCCCACCATAATATTCTATTATGTTGTATAAGTAAGAATCAACATCTGTGGGTTACGGTGACAAGTGTCGTACAAATCTCCCATGACTAGGAGATAATAGAATAACTAAGAGTGTCGAGTCCCATTCTTGACGGTGTCGAAGAGTGGGATGCGATCATCCCTAAAAAGGTTCTAAGTAACGAACGAGCATGAAAATGGGAGAGTTTCAGACTCAACTTCTGGGCGAGTTTGATAATGCAATCTTATGACACTCTTGTCACTTTTCTGGACAGAAGTGCGATTCTCACTAATCGGGACGGGGTGGTTCGGAGAATAAGTTCACCGGTGAAGCCGGCTGCAGACTGCTCAGGGCACCATTGTGCAGGTGCCCCCAATCTCCCACTGAGCTGGGAGATCTCCTGCCACCCCTGTTCCCCACCCCTTCTGATCACAGACACACACACACACACACGGACACTGATGCCCCCCTCACTCAGTTGCTCCATGTGCCGGTTCCCTACAGGCTTGCCCCCAACCACCCGGGGGCTTCAATGACCTCTGATTCCCCCCCGGCGTGGCCACCCCTCTGGTCCCTGGTGGTGGGGACCAGAGTGAAGGGATGGGGATAGGTCCTGGAGGCCAGAAACATCCGTGCCAGGCGCGGTTTTGTACTCATTTGTGGGACATGGGTGTCGCTGGCTGGACCAGCATTTATTGCCCATCCCTAGTTGCCCTTGGAGGACATTTGAGTCAACTGTGGCTCTGGAGTCACGTGTACGCCAGACCGGGGTAAAGGACGGCAGATTTCCTTTCCTAAAGGGAACCAGATGGGGTTTTTCCAACAATGGGTCATCAGTAGATTCTTAATTCCAGATATTTTTTATTTGAATTGAAATTCCACCATCTGCCGTGGCGGGATTCGAACCCGGGTCTCCCAGAACATGAGCTGAGTTTCTGG
This sequence comes from Mustelus asterias, assembly GCF_964213995.1. NCBI lineage: Eukaryota > Metazoa > Chordata > Chondrichthyes > Carcharhiniformes > Triakidae > Mustelus > Mustelus asterias. Next base: position 75,766 of record NW_027590831.1, read on the forward strand.
ATTAATAGTCTAGCGATAATACCACAGGGCCATCGCCTCCCCTAAATGATTTAAATGACAAAAAAGGCGTGAAGACGATCGTGCCGGCAAAACACGGCCAGAAGCATGGCTTTAAGTGCGAGACTGGTTCATGCCCAGCACGAAAGCCTCGTGCGCTATCTTCCCGGCTCACTGCACCAATCGACCGCGGGCTGGAGAGATCGCGCTCCAAGCGTCTGGAATCCATAACTGCCCCAAATTGGGAGGTATTAATGTCGTTTGGCAAAGAAAGCTCTCCACCCCACACCGGCCCCCACCAAAGAGCGCAACTCAGTAAAAAACCTCCTTTCATAACAAATCCATACCCTGAGATTGAGGACAGATCATATGGCAGGGACATCATCCCGTAGAACACATTGTCAACGCCAGCATCCTGCATGTTCTAACATGTTGTTTTGACAGCAAATTGACAAGAACAAAGATCTGCATTTATGCAGCGCCTCTCATAACCTCGATGTCCCAAAGCGATTGACAGCCATTTTGGAAGCATAGCCACGGATGGAATGTCGGAAAAGCAGCAGCCAATTTATGCCCTCACCCAAACAGCAATGGCCAGATCAGTTTAAAAAAAAATGGTTGAGGGATAAATATTGGCCCCAGGGCACTCAGAGAACTCTCCAGAATAGTGCCCATGGATGTTTTAAAGACCACCCAAGAGGGCAAGACAGGTCTTGACGTCTCATCCAGAAGGCAGTATCTCCGACAGGGCAGCACTCTCTCAGCACTGCTGCTCAGAACGTCAGCCAGGATTACAGGTTCAAAGGAGGGTGAAAAAAAGTTAAAACATTTAACTACCGGGTTTCTAAAGTGTGCTCCCGCTTGAACTGTAAAAGCCCAGATGTACAAGGTTTTGCCCTTCGAAACGTAGGTTGCGCCTGGAGAGGTCATTTTAAGATGCACAATAATAGGGCAGCAATAAAATCCCTACAGTGCAGAAGGAGGCCATTCAGCCTATCGAGTCTACACCGACTTTCCGAAAGGGCATTCACCCAGGCCAACCCCCACCCTATCCTCATAACTCCACACATTTACCATGGCCAATCCTCCTAACCTGCACATCTTTGGACACTAAGGGGCAATTTAGCATGGCTAATCCACGTAACCTACACATCTTTGAACACTAAGGGGCAATTTAGCATGGCCAATCCCCCTAACCGGCACATCTTTGGACATTAAGGGACAATTTAGCTTCCCTCCTACTGGCCAGACATATCCATAGAATCCCTACAGTGCAGATGGAGGCCATTCGGCCCATCGAGTCTGCCAACTTTCTGACAGGGCATCCCACCCACACCCTATCCCCGTGACCCCACATATTTAACCCGCTAATCCTCATAACCTGCACATCTTTGGACACTAAGGGGCAATTTAGCATGGCCAATCCACCTAACCTGCACATCTTTGGACACTAAGGGACAATTTAGCATGGCCAATCCACCTAACCTGCACATCTTTGGAGTGTGGGAGGAAACCAGAGCACTCGGAAGAAACCCGCGCAGACGCGGGGAGAATGTGTAAACTCCACACAGTGACCCAAACCAAGAATCAAAGCTGGGTTCCTGGCACTGCGAGGCAGCAGTGCCAACCACTGTGCCCCCGTGCCATGAAGTGGTTGTGGTGGTGCTGATATGAAGTGATTAATTCCATGGCATCACTAGAGCAAATAAGCAGAGCGATAGCAGGAATGGTGAAAATGTCCAAAGGCAACAGATTTATCACAGTAAGGCCAATCCTGAATTAGCCTGACACCCCCATGGTGCGTAGAGGAAGTACTCTGCTCAATTCGGCACACATGCATGAGAGATGTCCCACAAACATCACAGCTTAAGTATTTCAGTATCCATGTGACGATGTTCACAATGAAGGAATAACAATTGTGATATTTATTACTTACACATTTATCAAGAACCCTTAATTCCATTGACACAATTCGCATTCACTAAGGCAGTATTAGAGTCTTTTAATATCACCACGCAGCTCTCTGCAGTCTCAGAAAGTGAGGAACATTCTCTCAATAACAAAATAATGCTTCTTTTAAAAACAAAAGCTTACTTTAATTTCTTTAAATATACTTGCTGGTAATGAAGGAAGAACTGTACAGACGGTAACCCGGAAAATGCATGCATGTCCCCTGCAAGTCTACGTACAGAAAGGAGGGAGAGAATTTCTTTCAAAACAATCTCCTGCTTTAAAGAAAAAGAGAAGCCTTTCTTTTTTTTCTCTCTGGCTGCCCTGTCAGCTTTTCCTGTGTTTTTATTTGGCAGCTCTGAGCACTGGATTTCCTGTGGAGGGGTGGGGAGTGGTTCCTGGTCAGGACAATCGCCAGAGTGGCCACGGGGCTACTAAGGCTGGGACAGTCTCTTGAAAATAGCGTCGATCGCTTACGTGACTCTGGATGGGGAGGGAGTGGATGTCTCGTGGCTTTTAGGTTTTCAGAACTTGTTTGGGACAGGCTAGATGGATCAATAAGTCTTTCCCCTCTCACTTATTTTTCGTTACGTTCGAAACATTGCTAATCAGGAGAGAAATTTTCCCTTTTCGAAATCAAGCAAATGAAGTTTATTAGTGTCACAAGTCGGCTTACATTAACACCGCAATGAAGTTACTGTGAAAATCCCCCAGTCGCCACACTCCGGCGCCTGTTCGGGTAACACCGAGGGAGAATTTAGCACCTAACCAGCATGTCTTTCGGACTGTGGGAGGAAACCGGAGCGCCCGGAGGAAACCCATGCAGACACGGGGAGAACGTGCAGACTCCGCACAGACAGTGACCCGAGCCGGGAATCGAACCCGGGTCCCTGGCGCTGTGAGGCAGCAGTGTGCCACCGTGCCGCTGTTTTGAGCTAACGAAAATACATAGACAACAGGGATTACTCTGAATAGACTTTCCAAAAAATATATATTATATATAAAAAATATATTGTGCCCTTTTTTTCCTGAGCCTGTAATGTTTTTAATACTTTGTGGGTATCAGTGGCTGGGCCAGTATTTGTTGCCCGTTACCCCTTGAACTGAGAGTCTTGCTCGGCCATTACAGAGGGCGGTCAAAGGTCGACCTGTGTGGATCTGGAGTCACATGGAGGCCATACCGGGTAATGATGGCATATTTCCTTCCCTAAAGGGACATTAGTGAACAGTGGATAACAGATGACTAGCTTTCAATTCTAGATGTTATCAATTGAATTTGAATTCCACCAGCTGTCCTGTCGTGTTGGGATTTGAACCCAGTTTTCCCCTCCAGAGCATTAGCCTGGGGCCTCTGGATCAGAACAACTAAGCCGCCACCACCTCCCCAAATCTCAGTAAGGGTTGTGCGGGGTGGGGACTGATACAGGACTCTGAATGTTCTGCAGCTGCTAACTCTACTGCTGTGATCAGACAATGTGATGGAACGCCCTCCGGGGCAAGATAACAATGTCAAGTATTCTCTCCTTGCCTCTACCCAGAGACAGAACACTTCCCTCCTACTGGCCTGACATATCCATAGAACCATAGAATACCTACATTGCAGAAGGAGGCCATTCGGCCCATTGAGTCTGCACCAACTCTCCAACAGGGCATCCCACCCAGAGCCTATCCCAGTAACCCACATATTTGGCCGGCTCATCCTCATAACCTACACAACTTTGGACACTAAGGAGCAATTTAGGTTGGCCAATTCCCCCTAACCTGCACATCTTTGGGGGCAGCACGGTGGCACAGTGGTTAGCACTGCTGCTTCACAGCGCCAGGGACCCAGGTTCGATTCCTGGCTCGGGTCACTGTCTGTGTGGAGTCTGCACGTTCTCCCCGTGTCTGCGTGGGTTTCCTCCGGGTGCTCCGGTTTCCTCCCACATTCTGAACAATGTGCTGGTTAGATGCATTGACCCGAACAGGCGCCGGACTGTGGCGACTCGGGGAATTTCACAGTAACTTAATTGCGGTGTTAATGTGAGCCTACTTGTGATTAATAAAAAAAGAAACTTAAAAAAAATGATTATTTTATTTATAAATAAATAAAATAATCTTTGGACACTAAGGGGGCAATTTAGCATGGCCAATCCACCTAACCTGCACATCTTTGGACACTAAGGGGCCATTTAGCATGGCCAATCCACCTAACCTGCACATCTTTGGACACCAAGGGGCCATTTAGCATGGCCAATCCACCTAACCTGCACATCTTTGGACACTAAGGGGCCATTTAGCATGGCCAATCCACCTAACCTGCACATCTTTGGACACTAAGGGGCCATTTAGCATGGCCAATCCCCCTAACCTGCACATCTTTGGAATGTGGGAGGAAACCGGAGCACCCGGAGGAAACCCATGCAGACACGGCGGGGGAGAACGTGCAGACTCCACACAGTGACCCAAGGCCAGAATCGAACCCGGGTCCCTGGCGCTGTGAGGCAGCAGTGCTAACCACTGTGCCACCCGTGCCACAAGCCAACAGGTAGCAGGGACTAAACCCCAGGCATTGGATTACCACCCGAGTCACAAGATTAAAGTTCCTTGTTAGAATTATAAAGATTAGTGGTTCAAATCCTGAAAGAAAGGTGGACAGATCAATGTTAGCAATAAATGTAAAGCATATATTATTTTGGATATCCATTTAACATTTTCTTATTATAAAAGGAACCCACACTGCGTGAAACCGGTCCCTTGACTTGGGAATAAAAATTAAATGTAAACCCTCTCCCTCTTCCAGTATACTGCAAGACGTCATGAACTGGTGATAAATTCCTGACTATATAATCTTCTGGCTTTAGTCCATATTTGCGCTTGTTTCTCCTTCCCCCACCGGTCAAATAAAACCGTCCGCAAAGACCGTAAGATAAATGCCGAGGGAAGGACGTTCAGCCGGTTGCAAGTCAGCACAGCAAAGAATGCTCCATGTTGCTCCTAACACAGTAGCCCCACTACCTCGACCGCCAGACCCCCCAAGCACATCCCCAACACTCTTACCACTTGTAAATGGACCCTTTGGTAATCGATAATATTCACTGACCACGTCACTGAACTGTGAGCGCCCGTCACCACCAACAGCCCCCTCCCCCAAATCCATGCTCCCATTGCTTGCTCATTCCGCAGCCGGAAATCTCAGGCGGGAAGAGGGCGCCGAGGTTTTTATACTTTTCCAATTCAATCAAATCAAATCCAATTCAGAGTCTCAACAAGTTGAGACATTTCAGATCCAGGCTGACAAGACAGGGCGAGTGACCAAACCACCCGGTCCTGGGCCTGATCTACATGAGCCAAGTTGATTGGAGGAGGGGGAGGTTCCTCCTCCAAGACTTGAGCTCATTTGCATCTTAGCCAAAAGGCCGAGATGCCGCTTTTAAAAATTGCTTCATATGAAACATATGAAGCTTCAATGTAACCCAATGACCTCAACCAAGTGCAGCATCCCATCCATACTACACTTGATCTTAGCCAAAAGGCCGAGAAGCGAGGTGTTTAGTCCCAAAACCTGAAGGGGTCAAACTCTCTCCCTCCCTCTCCTCAGTTCCCTGCTGAACACACTCCCAATGGCGCTGCCAACACCCTTTCCGTGACCATTCCTTGCAACCCACTTTACGCAGAGATTTCGTCAAGACGGGCACCGCGGCAGGAGCTTAATTCCCGCCCACACCCGCTGCAAGTGAGAACTTTTCTGGGCAGAAGTGCCCGAGGAGGGGATTGGAAGAGGAGACCCCAGCCGGTTTTTCTGTTCCCCCCCCCCTCGCAATGGACCACTGAAACTCAGCAGGCGCTGGGATTTGACCTCTGGTCCTGTAGACTTGACTCATCAACAGTTCATTCAGGATTTCTTTGAGCACAATACGCTGTTGTTGCGATCCGGGGGTGGGGTTTGCTGGAAGAAAATTTGCTCTGAAGTAGAACAGACTCTGCCAACACAAGCCTCGAAAGTCTCTCTTCTCGTCCCTTTCGTTATGCGGTCCACGGTTTCCTTGCATGCGCCACTCAGAAAATGTCTCTCTTCCACAGCAGATAGAAAGCAATCCAGTAGAATTCCATACACGCACACACACACAAACACACACACGCACAGATACAATAGGCTCCTACGATGTTACAGAATTTCCATTTAATTCTTCATCCAGCCTGTTTGGGGGGGGGGAAAGAAAAGTGTTGTAAGGAATAAGGAACATTCAAGGATATCGCTCACTGCTGCTCTACCCAACCGCAACTCCACGTGAAATCTTCAACTCACCCAATAAAACTTTTACTACACCCGACTAAAGGTTATTCCAAACATTCGTCACCTGTCGAGTTGAGTGTTAAATATGAGTTGTACTTTACATTTGATTAACAACAATGTGCATTTATTTGCAACCTTTAACCCAGTAAAGCTTCACCAGAGCATTATCAAACAACCAAACCACACAGAAATATTAGAAGAGGGCTCGGTCATAGAGGGAGGTCTTAAGGAGTGTCATGAAGGAGCAGTGAGGGGGAATTAGAGGGGTTTAGGGTTTAACTTAGGGCCCCCCAGGCGGCTGAAGGCACGGCCGCCAATGGCGGAGCAATGCTAATCGAGGTGGTGGCGTGCAAGAGGCCGGAATTGGAGGAGGGCAGTGATCTGGGAGGGTTGTAGAATTTGGAGAAGGTTACAGAGATAAGGAGGGGGTGTATATAGGGGCTGGAGGAGGTTACAGAGATAGGGAGGGGGTGTATAGGGGCTGGAGGGGGTTACAGAGATAGGGAGGGGGTGTATAGAGGCTGGAGGGGGTTACAGAGATAGGGACGGGGTGTATAGGGGCTGGGGGAGGTTACAGAGATAGGGAGGGGGTGTATAGGGGCTGGAGGGGGTTACAGAGAAAGGGAGGGGGTGTATAGGGGCTGGAGGAGGTTACAGAGATAGGACGGGGGTGTAGGGGCTGGAGGAGGTTACAGAGATAGGACGGGGGTGTAGGGGCTGGAGGAGGGTGCAGAGATAGGGAGGGGGTGTAGGGCTGGAGGAGGTTACAGAGATAGGGAGGGGGTGTAGGGGCTGGAGGAGGTTACAGAGATAGGGAGGGGGTGTAGGGGCTGGAGGAGGTTACAGAGATAGGGAGGGGGGTGTAGGGCTGGAGGAGGTTACAGAGATAGGGCGGGGGTGTAGGGGCTGGAGGAGGTTACAGAGATAGGGAGGGGGTGTTGGGGCTGGAGGAGGTTACAGAGATAGGGAGGGGGGGTGCTGGGGCTGGAGGAGGTTACAGAGATAGGGAGGGGGATGGAGGGGGTTACAGAAATAGGGAGGGGGTGTAGGGGCTGGAGGAGGTTACAGAGATAGGGAGGGGGATGGAGGGGGTTACAGAGATAGGGAAGCTTGTTGAAAACAAGCATGAGAATTGTAAAGATGGAGGTGTTGCTGGGTTGGGAGCTGGTTTAGATTGCTGAGCTCAGGAAAAGATGAGAAATAGGATTTTGTTTGTGACGGTTTAGACAGCAGAGTTTTACGTGAATTCAAGTTTAATTAGCATGGAGGATGGGAGGTTGGTCAGAAGCTAAGTCTAGAGGTACAAAGTCATGGATTAAGTGCTGCTCCATCGCACTATCCTAATGTTCTGATTATACTTTATCTATACTTCATTGCGGGCCCTCTCTGCTCCCTCCTGATTGTCGAACTTAATTTTCTCTCTTCTTTCCTCATTGCTCTTTGTCCTTCGGAACGGTCTTATTGCTCTGACCTTCACTCTCTGCAGAGCGTATCGAGTTATGGACAATTACTGCAGGAGGTGGCCATTTGGCCCACCATAGCTGGAGGAGCCATCAGAGAAAGAGCCACTTTCCGCCTCTCAAGCGCATCCCCTGTCGGCCCCTGCACTTCAAGCACCTGTGGCACAGTGGGTTAGCGCTGCTGCCTCACAGCCCCAGGGACCCGGGTTCGATTCCCGGCTTGGGTCAGTGTCTGTGCGGAGTCTGCACGTTCTCCCCGTGTCTGCGTGGGTTTGCTCCGGTTTCCTCCCACATTCTGAAAGACGTGCTGGTTAGGGTGCATCGGCCGTGCTAAATTCTCCCTCAGTGTAACCCGAACAGGAGTGTGGCGACTCGGGGATTTTCACAGTAACTTCATTGCCGTGTGAATGTAAGCCGACTAATAAATAAACTTTTTGTTAAATGTGGTGAAGGGCCACCGTATCAGGGAGTGAGTTTCAGAGCCCCACCGGGCAGGAAAAACTCCCCTCCAGTCCTTCTACTACTTCCTTCTCAGTCTGTGCACCCCCACCCTCCCTAGTTATTGACCCTTCTGCTCGGGGCAATCCTACTCCATTGACTCCCCTCAGAATTATAATCTCTGTTTAAATCTCTCCTCAGCCTTCCCTGTTCAAGAGAGAACGAGTCTATCCAATCTCATCACTAAAAGCCTCCCCAAGTCCTAACAACATCCTCGTACGTCTCTGTACCCTCTCTCGTCTGGTCGCATTCCTTACAGAAGTGTGGTGGCCAGATCTGCAGACAATACACTCGCAGCGGACACTATACAAGGCTGTAGGCCAAGGACTGAAAAATGGGATTTGACCGGCGCAGACAGGATGGGCCGAAGGGCCTTTCTCTGAGCAGTATACCCCTGTGACTCTATGGGCGGGATTTTCCGGCTGCACTCACCCCAAAAATCCCACCCGAGGCCAACAGACCTCTGCATGGTCACCGCCCCGCTGCCCCTCCCCACACCGCCCGCTACGATTCCCATGGTGCCAAAAACCATGCCGCCATTGGGGCGAATGGGATCAAAGGTTATGGGGAGAAAGCAGGATGAGGCTATTGAGTTGGACGATCAGCCATGATGGTGATGAATGGCGGAGCAGGCTCGAAGGGCCGAATGGCCTCCTCCTGATCCTACCTTCTATGTTTCTGTGCATCATGGGAGTCACCTTGCGAGCCGCAACAGCACGCAGAGGCCAGACATAGCTTGTAGAGGGCATCACAAGCAAGCTCAGTGTCCTCACACTTTGCAAGGGCACCTGTTGTTGTCAAGAACAAGAATCCTTCAATGTTCTCCCCAGACCCACGGACATTGAAGCCAATTTCTTTTTCTTGTTCATTTGAGGAATGTGGGTTTCACTGGCTGGGACAGCATTTATTGCCCATCCCTAATTGCCCCTTGAGAAGGTAGTGGTGAGCCGCCATCTTGAACTCGCTGCAGTTCCGTGTGGGGTAGATACACCCACAGTGCTGTTAGGGAGGGAGTTCCAGGATTGTTATTGGACATCAGTCAGTCCCCATGTGTCGGGTAGGTACACCCACAGTGCTGTTAGGGAGGGAGTTCCAGGATTGTTATTGGACATCAGTCAGTCCCCGTGTGTGGGGTAGGTACACCCACAGTGCTGTTAGGGAGTTCCAGGATGGTTATTGGACATCAGTCAGTCCCCGTGTGTGGGGTAGGTACACCCACAGTGCTGTTAGAGAGGGAGTTCCAGGATTGTTATTGGACATCAGTCAGTCCCCGTGTGTGGGGTAGGTACACCCACAGTGCTGTTAGGGAGGGAATTCCAGGATTTGACCCAGTGAAGGAATGACCGATCTATTTCCAAGTTGGGACGGCGAGTGGCTCGGAGGGGAACTTGCAGGTGATGGTATTGCCATTGTGTCTGCTGCCTTTGTGCCTCCCACCCCGCTGCGACCCAGATCCAGTCAAGCAGCTATGTCCTTTTGGGTTTGGTCAGGACTGGCACTGAGCCACTTGTGATGGACAGTGAAGTCCCCCACCCAGTGTACATTCTGGTCGCTTGCTGTCCTCAGTGCTCTGGGTCTGGAATCACATGTAATCCGAACCAGGTAACAGCAGCAGCAGGGCGGTACAGTGGCACAGTGGTTAGCACTGCTGCCTCACAATGCCAGGGACCCGGGTTCAATTCTGGCCTCAGGTGACTGACTGTGTGGAGTTTTACACCTTCTCCCCGTGTCTGCGTGGGTTTCCTCCAGGTGCTCCGGTTTCTGCCCCATAATGTCCAAAGATGTGCAGGTTATGCGAATTGGCCATGCTAAATTGCCCCATAATGTCCAAAGATGTGCGGGTTAGGTGGATTGGCCGTGCTAAATTGCCCCTTTGTGTCCAAAGATGTGCAGGTTATGCGAATTGGCCATGCTAAATTGCCCCTTTGTGTCCAAAGATGTGTGGGTTAGGTGGATTGGCCATGCTAAATTGCCCCTCCATGTCCAAAGATGTGCGGGTTAGGGGAATTTGCCATGCTAAATTGCCCCTTAGTGTCCAAAGATGTGCAGGTTAGGTGGATTGGCCATGCTAAATTGCCCCTTAGTGTCCAAAGATGTGCAGGTTATGCGAATTGGCCATGCTAAATTGCCCCATAATGTCCAAAGATGTGCAGGTTATGCGAATTGGCCATGCTAAATTGCCCCATAATGTCCAAAGATGTGCGGGTTAGGTGGATTGGCCGTGCTAAATTGCCCCTCCATGTCCAAAGATGTGCAGGTTATGCGAATTGGCCATGCTAAATTGCCCCTTTGTGTCCAAAGATGTGCAGGTTATGCGAATTGGCCATGCTAAATTGCCCCTTTGTGTCCAAAGATGTGTGGGTTAGGTGGATTGGCCATGCTAAATTGCCCCTCCATGTCCAAAGATGTGCGGGTTAGGGGAATTTGCCATGCTAAATTGCCCCTTAGTGTCCAAAGATGTGCAGGTTAGGTGGATTGGCCATGCTAAATTGCCCCTTAGTGTCCAAAGATGTGCAGGTTAGGTGGATTGGCCATGCTGAATTGCCTCTTAGTGTCCAAAGATGTGCAGGTTAGGTGGATTGGCCATGCTAAATGAGCGGGGTTATAGGGATAGGACAGGGCAGTGGGCTAAGGGTCTGTGCTGACTTGATGGGCCGAATGGGGATTTTATTCTATTTCCTTCTCTGAAGGGCATTAGTGAACCAGATGGGGTGCTCACCATTACTGAGACCCACTTTCAATTCCAGATTTTATTATTCTACCAGCACCGGAGGTGGGATTTGAACCCACACCGCTGGATTACTAGCCTAGGGACATTCCACACTATGGCACCCTCTCCAAGCACGACGGCACAGTGGGGTTAGCACTGCTGCCTCACAGCGCCAGGGACCCGGGTTCGATTCCCAGCTTGGGCCACTGTCTGTGCGGAGTCTGCACATTCTCCCCGTGTCTGCGTGGGTTTCCTCCGGGTGCTCTGGTTTCCTCCCACAGTCCGAAAGACGTGCTGGTTTGGGTGCATTGGCCGTGCTAAATTCTCCCTCAGTGTAACCCGAACAGGTGGCGCTGGGGAATTTTCACAGTAACTTCATTGCAGTGTTAATGTCAGCCGACTTGTGACACTAATAAATAAACTGTTAAAAGTCCCCAGAGTTTTGATTCATGCTGTCTGAGCGAAGCTAACGCTACATTCATGTACTTAGTGCCCAGTTCAATCACTGCAAACATTAAAAGCAATATAATTATAAAAATAAGATGGAAATGCATTCTCGGCTATACTTACTCTTTAATACATTGTGGAATATGTACATGTTGCATGGGAATTAATTGTGAAAGCTCTCGAAGACTACTTACAAACCGGACTTTCCTACTGAACTTTGAGCTGTGAAACAAAGGAAATAGCAGCACGTTACCACCCAGCAACAGTCAGTTAAGCAACTAAAATGTGGCAGACATAATCGCAGTCTCTCAGTTAAAAATAATAGCCCTGATATCACCCCCTGCTGAGAGGAACGGGGTGGGGGGAGGGCATGGAGAGTCAGAGGGGAAGAAGAGTCAGAGGGAAGGGAGAGGGTGAAGAGAGGGAGAGAGGAAGGAGACGCAGAGGGAAAGGAGAGGGAGAGAGAGATGGTGTAGGAGAAAGAGGGAGGGAGAGGGAGTGGAGGGAGAGGGAGTGGGAGAGAGAGGGAGTGGGAGAGAGAGGGAGTGGGAGAGAGGGAGCGGGAGAGAGGGAGCGAGGGAGCGGGAGAGCGGGGGAGCGGGGGAGTGGGAGGGAGAGAGAGAGAGGGAGGGAGGGAGAGAGAGAGGGAGGGAGGGAGAGAGAGAGAGAGAGAGGGAGGGAGGGAGGGAGGGAGGGAGGGAGGGAGGGAGAGAGGGGGGGAGGGAGAGAGAGGGGGGAGGGAGAGAGGGGGGAGAGAGAGAGGGGGAGAGAGGGGGAGAGAGATGGGGGGGAGAGAGATGGGGGGGAGAGAGATGGGGGGAGAGAGAGGGGGAGAGAGAGAGGGGGAGTGTGGAAGAGAGAGAGAGGGAGGGAAGGAGTGGGAGAGAGGGAAAGAGTGGGAGAGAGGGAGTGGGAGAGAGAGTGGGAGTGGGGGAGAGACTCAGAGAAAGAAAGTGGGAGTGAGAGAGACTGGGAGAGACGGAGTGGGAGAGAGAGAGGGAGTGGGAGAAAGAGATGATGTGGGAGAGCGAAGGAGCAGGAGAGGGAGCAGAAGAGAGATGGAGCGAGAGAGGGGAGGAGTGGAAGAAAGCATGGGAGACTCAATGGACGGAATGGCCTACTTCTGCTCCTATAGTTTCTGGACTTAGAGAGAGCATGGGAGAAAGCAGGGGAGAAAGAGTGCGAGCCTGAGAGAGGGAGAGAGAGAGAGCAGGAGGATGAGCGGGTAAGAGAGGGAGGATGCACGAGGGGGAGAGGAGACGCATGATGGGGGGGGAGAGAGAGGAGATGCGTGAGGGGGGAGAGAGAGAGGAGATGCGTGAGGGGGGAGAGAGAGAGGAGATGCGTGAGGGGGGAGAGAGAGAGGAGACGCTCGGGGGGAGAGAGAGAGGAGATGCGCGGGGGGGGTGTGGAGAGAGGAGACGCGCGAGGGGGAGGAGACAGATCCCAGTTAATGTCAATCAAGGTGCTGCTTCTTTGCAGGCAGCTTCTGGAGTGTTCTCTGAGTCAATTGCCATGTGACTCTATACATCATACTGCAGGTGGCTCTATTCCCCAGTGTCACGTTCACCCTTGCTCTAGTGAGCATCTCTGCCACGTAATACAACACCAACAGCGCAGTGTCCCTCCTGGAGGGATCATGTGAGCTCAGACTGTGGAGCTCTCTTCCCCAAACAGTAATTGCTGCCGTATGAGTCACTCGTTTTCAATCTGAGGTCCATAGATTCTTATTAACTATTGAGGGATGCGGGGACATAGGCAGGCATGTGGAGTTGCATTGCAGATTAGCCACGATCTCATTAACTGGTGGAACAGGTTGGAGGGGTTAAGCAGCCTGTTCCGGTGTGATGAGTGGGAGGCTAGAAAGGAAGGGGGTGTGAATAGGAATGTCATACCTTATAAAAGGCCGGGTAATAGCTAATATCACCTTAATGAACCACGACGGATGGACCACAATGAGGGATTTCAAGTTCTTCCTTAACCTATTGAAAAGGAATTCGCCATTAATGCTGAAAGTTACACCACGGCAAGTAACATTTTAAAATGTGCCTGTTACTTTGTGTTTGGCCTTTGTTGATTTTAGTTCAATTGTTACAGTAAAAGCAAAATTTTCCGTCAGCCACGAGGAAACTCAGATCTTTTTATTTTTAAAAGATCTCCACAGGGATGGCAGCAAAGTTTCTGAAATGAATAATTCTGGAAAAGCCTACCCACTCATAACCATGCTTATCTCGTGCTCATTGACTCCTCTCTAAAATATATCATACACTCCCAAAGTGTCAAGTTGTAACTCCTCGCTACCATAATAGATCAAATTAAACCAAAGTACGCCTCTATTCTCTCGAATTCAGAAGATGTTAGGGGGTGGTCTGATAGAAGTCTACAAAATGTTTGCAGAGAAGGGCAGGGTGGATCGTAATGAATGGCGGAGCAGGCTCAAAGGGCCAAATGGCCTCTTCCTGCTCCTATCTTCTATGTTTCTAGAAAGATAAATTATTTCCGCTAGTTGAAAGCTCTAGAACCAGGGGCCACCATCTTAAAAATTAGCCATTCAGGAGGGATGTTGGAAAACACTTCAACTCGCAGAGAGTGCTGGAGGTTTAGAACTCTCATCCTCATACGGTGCTGGTTCAGTTGTTAGGTTTGAGTCTGAGATAGACTAGTTTTATTGAGCAGAGGTATCAAGGGGTATAGGCCGAGGGCAGATACATGGAGTTGGGACACAGATCAGCCATGATCTTACTGAATGGCGGGAGGGAGGGGGGTGGTGTGGGGACTGCTGAATGGCCTACTCCTGCTCCTATTCTTCTTACCATAAGACATAGGAGCAGAATTAGGCCACTTGGCCCATCGAGTCTGCTCAGCCAAAGTTGGGCAAGTCACATTCTCCCATGCTATACCCCGTCCGCCAAATTTACCGCCCGCTCATGCCCACGTCCCCTCACAGACTTACTGCCTCCTCTTGGCAACTTGGTTTCCTACCTTTCTTGGAAGTCATAGAGGTTTACAGCATGGAAATAGGCCCTTCGGCCCAACTTTTCCATGCTGCCCAGTTTTTAAACCACTAAGCTAGTCCCAATTGTCCGCGCTTGGCCCATATCCCTCTATACCCATCCTACCCATGCAACTGTCTAAGACTTTGACAAAGGGTCATCGGGACTGGAAACGTCAGCTCTTTTCTCTCCTTACAGATGCTGCCAGACCTGCTGAGATTTTCCAGCGTTTTCTCTTTTGGTTTCAGATTCCAGCATCCGCAGTAATTTGCTTTTATTAACTGTCTAAATGCTTTTTAAAAAGACAAAATTGTACCCGCCCCTACTACTACCTCTGACAGCTCATTCCAGACACACACCACCCTTTGAGTGAAAAAAATTGCCCCTCTGGACCCTCGCTGGCAAATTTTAGATTTCTTCCTCTGAGCTCATGGTGGCTTCAGGTTCTCGACATTGAAACATAGAGTCATAGAGGTTTACAGCATGGAAACAGGCCCTTCGGCCTAACTTGTCCATGCCACCCTTTTTTTTACATCCCTAAGCTAGTCCCAATTGCCCGCATTTGACCCATATCCCTCTATAGCCATCTTATCCATGTAACTGTCTAAATGCTTTTTAAAAGACAAAATTGAATCCGCCTCTACTACTGCCTCTAGCAGCTTGCTCCAGACACTCACCACCCTCTGTGTGAAACAATTGCCCCTCTGGACCCTTTTGTATCTCTCGCCTCTCATCTTAAACCTATGCCCTCTAGTTTTAGACTCCCCTACCTTTGGGAAAAGATATTGACTATCTAGCTGATCTGTGCCCCTCATTATTTTATAGATCTCTATAAGATCTCCCCTCAGCCTCCTACGCTCCAGAGAAAAAAGCCCCAGTCTATCCAGCCTCTCCTTATAACTCAATCCATCAAGTCCCGGTAGCATCTTTTCTGCACTCTTTCTAATTTAATAATATCCTTTCTATAATAGGATGACCAGAACTGTACACAGTCTTCCAAAGTGTGGCCTTACCGACGTCTTATACAACTTCAACAAGACGTCCCAACTCCTGTAGTCAATGTTCTGACCGATGAAACCAAGCATGCCGAATGCCTTCTTCACCAGAAGCTTACCTGCGGTCAATGGTCTGGTAACACTGCTTCAGCCAGCTGATTGACGGCACTCTGTTCCGTGTCGTGGCCCCGTTTAAATACACAATAATATAATTATCGGCCACCAGCAATTCTAGAGTTCCAATGACATACCTGCGGGGGAACGGGGGGGGGAAAGAACACCGCAATCAGCTTTCAGTGGAATCTTTTTGATTGAAGCGAGGTAAAGAATATTGATGCTGGAATTTAGCAATATTTTCCTGACAACCATGGATTGGGAGCAGGAGCAGGCCACTACAGCAGTGGCTCCTGGGTAAGATGCTCTGTCAGAGAGTCGGTGCAGGCTCAGTGGGCCGAATGGCCTCCTTCTACAATGCAGGGGTTGGAGGAGCAGCCTTAAGGGCAATGGTTCCCAGCCTTTTATATGTCACGGCACACTATATAAAATATTTTGAGGCACACATCGTGCTTTCTCTGTCTTCTTCCCGTACCGGGAACTCCATTTTTAACATCTCCCGGTCCTCTCGTCTTAACCTCTCCCTGTCTCTGTCGCCTCCATCCCATTGACTCTGTCTGCACTTCCCACTGCAAAGCAGCCAGCATAATCGAGGACCCCACGCACCCCGGACATTCTCTCTTCCACCTTCTTCCGTCGGGAAAAAGTCTGAGGTCACGTACCAATCGACTCAAGAACAGCTTCTTCCCTGCTGCTGTCAGACTTTTGAATGGACCTACCTCGCATTAAGCTGATCTTCCTCTCCACCCGAGCTATGACTGTAACACTACATTCTGCACTCTCTCGTTTCCTACTCTATGAATGGTATGCTTTGTCTGAATAGCGCGTGAGAAACAATACTTTTCACTGTGTCCCAATACATGTGACAATAATAAATCAAATCTATGTACTCTATGAATGGTATGCTTTGTCTGAATAGCGCGCAAGAAACAATACTATTCACTGTATCCCAATACATGTGACAATAATAAATCAAATCAAATCAAATCAGCTTGCTGCGTGCAAACTGGTTGCCCTGTTTTCCCACATTGCAACAGGGACTGCATTTCAAGAACGCTTCACTGGCTTTCTGGGGGTTTACCCAAGGCTGGGAAAGGCACCTTTGCAATCTTTCGATGGTCGAATAACTTGATGGCAAGTAACGGTTATCCAGGAAAGATAATGCCCGACCCAACCCAACCCAATACTACCGAGGATTTAAAACTCCAAAACACATCAATTTGCCGAGGTTATGCGGTTAGTCTGTTCAACGTCACATCAAAGGTAAGTAATCAAAACTGCGGCGGAAGCTTTTAAAAGGTCAGAATCACTACCTAAAGAGATTTTCCATCACATTCTCGTAGTCAGGTAGACTGCTTTCAGGCAGATAGCAGGAGGAGAACACAATGATCGCAGTTAGATTCTCACCAAAGCAACCTGGCACAGAGAGAAAGAGGGAAAGAAAGATTATTTATCACCTTTGCACACCCGCCACATGTGACTGAACTTTATAAAATCACAGGTCATACATGAGCTACGCTGGGGGTTGGGGGGGGGAACATATGATCACTCCTTCCCCAAGGACCTTCAATGAGTTTTAAACAACAAACCTGTAATTTCGCGATCACCATTAATATTAAAGTTTATTTATTAATCACAAGTAAGGCTGACATTAACACTGCAATGAAGTTACCGTGAAAATCCCCTAGTCGCCACACTGAGTTTAGCACGGTCAATGCACCTCAACCAGCACGTCTTTCGCAGGAAACTGGAGCACCCGGAGGAAACCCACGCAGACACGGGGAGAACGTGCAGACTCTGCATAGACAGTGACCCGAGCCGGGATTCGAACCCGGGTCCCTGGTGCTGTGAGGCAGCAGTGCTAACCGCTAACTAGCCTTTTCTCTTAAAAGATTCCAACTGATTTTAAAATCAACTGATTTTAAAATCAACTGATTTTTAATCCCGCGGTTGCCGCGGTGGGATTTGAACTCTTCACAGAATGATTACAGCGCAGAAGGAGGCTATTCAGCCCATTCGGGACCTTGCAGAGACCACACCCTGGTGGATGTACAGTACAGGGAAGTACTTGCCAACCAGTCAGCACTCTCCTTCCATGCAGTGTAAATTGTTGTTGCCTTCACTGCACACAGTACAATACACAGTACAAAAAGTCGTGAATGTAGCCCAATCCATCACGCGAACCAGCCTCCCATCCATTGACTCTATCTACACTTCCCGCTGCCTCGGGGAAAAGCAGCCGGCATAATCAAGGACCCCACGCACCCCGGACATTCTCTCTTCCACCTTCTTCCTTCGGGAAAAAGATACAAAAGTCTGAGGTCACGTACCGACCGACTCAAGAACAGCTTCTTCCCTGCTGCTGTCAGACTTTTGAATGGACCTACCTCGCATTAAGTTGTTCTTTCTCTACACCCTAGCTGTGACTGTAACACTACATTCTGCACCCTCTTCTTTCCTTCTCTATGACTGGTATGTTTTGTCTGTATAGCGCGCAAGAAACAATACTTTTCACTGTATCCCAATACATGTGACAATAATAAATCAAATCAAATCAAATTAGGTACTGTACACAGTACACAGGGCGGCACAGTGGGTTAGCACTGCTGCCTCACAGCGCCAGGGACCCGGGTTCGATTCCTGGTCGGGTCACTGTCTGTGTGGAGTCTGCACATTCTCCTCGTCTCTGCGTGGGTTTCCTCCGGGTGCTCCGGTTTCCTCCCACAGGCCAAAGATGTGCGGGGTTAGGGTGGATTGGCTATGCTAAATTGCCCCTTAGTGTCGGGGGACTAGCTAGGGTAAATGCATGGGGTTATGGGGACAGGGTCTGGGTGGGCTTGGGGTCAGTGCAGACTCGATGGGCCGAATGGCCTCCTTCTGCACTGTAGATTCTCTGACAGAATTCTAATAAAACTGTGGATAGGCTGGGCCCTGCAAAAGGCAATGGGAGAGGACGATTGTTAGCAGTGTGACACAGAGTGATCGAAGAATGGAGGGTTGTTCCCCTTGGCAGGGAGAAGGTGCCCCGGGGAGTTACTTCTCAAAAACGCAGAGAGCTTTGATAACAAGTCAGGCAGAGGGAGAACACATTCCCTCTGCGGCGCTGGTCAACAAATCGCTCAACCCTGCTCAAATGCACAATTTGGCAATCATAGATTCCCTACAGAGCGGAAGGAGGCCATTCGGCTCATCGAGCCAGCACCGACAACAATCCCTCCCAGGCCCTATTCCCGTAACCCCACATATTTACCCCACTAATTCCCCTGACACTAAGGGGCAATTTAGCATGGCCAATCCACCTAACCTGCACATCTTTGGATACTAAGGGGCAATTTAACATGGCCAATCCACCTAATCCGCACATCTTTGGACACTAAGGGGCAATTTAGCATGGCCAATCCACCTAACCTACACATCTTTGGACACTAAGGGGCAATTTAGCATGGCCAATGCACCTAACCTGCACATCTTTGGATACTAAGCGGCAATTTAGCATGGCTAATCCCCCTAACCTACACATCTTTGGACACTAAGGGGCAATTTAGCATGGCCAATCCACCCAACCTGCACATCTTTGAACACTAAATTGCCCCTTAGTGTCCTGGGATGTAGGTTAGAGGGATTAGCGGGGTAAATATGTGGGTGATCGGAATAGAGCCTGGGTGGAAATGTTGTCGGTGCAGACTCGATGGGCCAAATTGCCTTCTGCACTGAAGGGATTCTATTCTAGGAAGAAGGGTTGGACAGGTTGGGCCGATATCATTGCAGTTGAGAAGAATGAGAGATGATCTTATTTAGACATGGGATTCCAAGGCGAATGTGATGGGGATGGATGTTTCCTCTTGTGGGAGAGACTAGAACCAGGAGACACAGTTTAAGATGGAGATGAGGAGGAATCTCTTTCTCTCTTGAGGGCTTTTAGTCAGTTGAATTCTCTCCCCCAGGGAGCAGTGGAGGCTGTGCGTCGTTGAATGTATTCAAAGCTGAGTTGGCCAGATTTTTGATCGACAGGGGAGTCTAGGGTGATGGGAGGGGCCAGACAGGAAAGTGGGACTCAGCCATGACCTTATTGAGGGTGGCACAGTGGTTAGCACTGCTGCCTCACAGTGCCAGGGACCTGGGTTTGATTCCGGCCTCAGATGACTGAGCGGAATTTGCATGTTCTCCCCGTGTCTGTGTGGGTTTCCTCCGAGTGCTCCAGTTTCCTCCCACAGTCCAAGGATGTGTAGGTTATATGGATTGTCCATGCTAAATTGCCCCTTATTGTCCAAAGATGTGTAGGGTAGGTGGATTGGCCATGCTAAATTGCCCCTTAGTATCCAAAAATGTGTGGGTTAGATGGATTGGCCATGCTAAATTGCCCTTTGGTATCCAAAGATGTGCGGGTTAGATGGATTGGCCATTCTAAATTGCCCCGTAGTGTCCAACGATGTGCAGGTTAGGCGGATTGACCATTCTAAATTGCCCCTTAGTGTCCAAAGATGTGTAGGTTAGATGGATTGGCCATGCTAAATTGCCCCTTAGCGTCCAACGATGTGCAGATTAAGGGGATTGGCCATGCTAAATTGCCCCTTAGTGTCCAAAGATGTGTAGGTTAGATGGATTGGCCATGTTAAATTGCCCCCTTACTGTCCAAAGATGTGCAGGTTAGGTGGATTGGCCATGCTAGATTGTCCCTTAGTGTCCAAAGATGTGCAGGTTAGGTGGATTGGCCATGCTAAATTACCCCTTAGTGTCCAACGATGTGTGGGTTATGTGGATTAATGGGTAAATATGTGGGGTCATGGGGATGGTCCTTGGTAAGATACCATTTTGGAGAGTTGGCGCCGACTCAATGGGCTGAATGGCCTCCTTCTGAACTGTAGTGATTCTGGGAATGAAGAGCAGGCTCGAAGGGCCGAATGGCCTACCACAATATCAAAGTCCTATGGTCTGTGCTGGCTGTCCAGAAGAACAAGTCATTTAGTGTCGCACCCCCTCCCAGCCTTCCCTGCACTTTGCCCCTCTCACGATAATGACTCCAGTCCCCTGGATTGCCAGACCAGTGACACAACCACTGCTGCTGTCCTGATGGACAAAACGTTTCACCGGACGAAGAGTTTCTAGCTTCCAAATGACAGGAAACAAATGAACCCACGCTCAAACCGGTGGAGGGAGCGGTTGGCGGGGGTGTGTGTGTGCCTCACCTCCGTGAGAAATAACCGCCTTGTACGGGTCCACGCTGGCCATGTCCACCCGGTATTCCTGCTCCCCAATGTGGAAAACCCGCCACAGCTTGCCGTCTTCCGCCTCCTCGTCCGTCACGTGCCCCTGGAAACTTTCCGTGTCCGATAACGAGCGGTACACCCTGGGTAGATCATCTGGCCAGATGTTGAAAGGGTTGTTGGTCGGGGGGGGAGAGCGGGAGGGTGGGGGGGAGAAGAGAGAGAAAAGAAAGCAGTGTTTAGCCCCGAGATGATGCAGGAGAAAGAGAGGAGTAATCTTTGCTCACGTGTGGCACAACTTAATGAGCAAACCTGCCGAAGATATTCTTTGATAATTCGAACAATCTAAAAATCAACCCTTCTCGTACATCACTCCTTCACTACAACCATCTTAAATGCGGACAGGGCCAGAGAGATTCCTGTTCCGAAGAAGAGTCAACTGGACTCGAAACGCTGACTCTAGCATTAACAGAAAGAGACAAGCTGTCGAAGCTTTGTGCCTTGCACTCATCAGGACAGCTCACAAGAAATACAGGGAACAACAATTTATACTGCACCTGAAGAGAGTGGCGATTGGTTGGTGGATGGACTTTGATTGGTGGAGGCGTTGCTGCTTAGCTGCTCCCTGCCGCATTCCCATGGCAACACCTCGACCAATCAGAGTCCATTCGTCAAGCAATCATAGAATCCCAACAGTGAGAAGGAGGCCATTGGCCCATCTGCACTGATAACAATCCCACCCAGACCCTTCCGTTACCCAACATATTTAACCTGCTAGTCCTCCTGATACTAAGGGACAATTTAGCATGGCCAATCCACTGAACCTACATATCTTTGGACACTGAGGGGCAATTTAGCACGGCCAATCTTCCTAACGTACACATCTTTGGACACTAAGGGGGCAATTTAGCATGGCCAATCCACCTAACCTACACATCTTTGGACGCTAAGGGGCAATTTAGCATGACCAATCTTCCTAACGTACACATCTTTGGACACTAAGGGGGCAATTTAGCATGGCCAATCCACCTAACTTGCACATCTTTGGACACTAAGGGACAATTTAGCATGGCCAATCCACCTAACCTACATATCTTTGGACACTAAGGGGCAATTTAGCACAGCCAATCTTCCTAACGTACACATCTTTGGACACTAAGGGGGCAATTTAGCATGGCCAATCAACTTAACCAACTCATCTTTGGAATGTGGGAGGAAACCGGAGGAAACCCACGCAGACACGGGGAGAATGTGCAAACTTCACTCAGTCACCCAAGGCCGGAATTGAACCTGGGTCCCTGGTGCTGTGAGGCAGCAGTGCCGCCCATGGTAGCACAGTTCGCACTCTCCTTCTCACGCAGTACAAATCATTGTTGTCTTTACTGTTGGCGTTTCTCGTGAGCTGACCTGATGAGTGTGAGACTGAAATTTTCGACAGCATGTACCTTTTTTTGGTTCCCCCCCAACCATCCTCCCAAAGCAACATCAACTCCCTTTCTCCCTCCCCCCCAGACGCTACAGCCGCCAGACCCTGCCCAGTTCTTTCTGTTTCTGTCCCGGTGGAAAATCTCACTGGACAGGGCTAGTCCTCCGAGCGTGAGCTCCCAGTCCAAGCTTCGCCAGGGTCTCGGCTTCTGATGTTCTCTTGCTTTGGCCACAGCCAATGCTCTCCAAAACTCCCCAGCACCCGGACGCAAAAGCTAAAGGCCGTCTCCTTTATTTAAAATGGTGGTAGTGGGTTAGAAGTACCGTTACGACCAGTCAGAAGATTTCCCCCCACCCCTCCCCTCCCCCTGCCCCCTCCCACACACACTCGAATTCGGGGCAAATTTACAGAATCGTTTTTCAATTCCCAAATCAACGGGTTATTCAAATAAATCTCAATGGGAAGAATCAAAGATAATTTCTAACAAAGACAGGACAGGGGCTAATTAATCAGACGATGGGAGTGGGAGTTGCTTCTATGATGTGCGGAAGAACGTTCCTGATTGGTCAGTGAAGCACACCAAAAGAAATAACAACCACGTTTCTGATTGGCTCGGCATGCAGGAAATCACCGCCGGCGTGTCGGAAATAAACAGAAATCAGGCCGTAATCAACGGATCCACAAAAAAGCGTTGGCTTACCCGCGGCAGGATTAATGGCGCAGGGCAGAACGCGTTTATCCTTGGGCTGTGCGAATCGACGGGCGTCCATCTCGCTGGCTTGGCTCCCTCTTCCGCCCCCCTCCCCCCCCCCCCACCCACTCGCCATTCCCCGACCGCTAGCCCAGTCGGCCACTTTCCTGAACCACCCCTCGCTTTGCGTCCCGCGTTGGCTTACGCCCCGAGTCGTGGCAGCGCAGTGCCGGCTGCGAAATGGTCAGCGCTGAGAAGGGTCTCCGCGCAGGCTCCATCAACTGAGAGAGAGAGCCAAGACTTGAAGGCACCCGCTGCCTCCTAGGTCCTCGGGAGCACTCTCCAGCCAATGAGATACCTTGTATATAGGTTGAGAGGCGGTAGATTTAAAACTGAGATGAGGAGGAACTATTTCTGGCAGAGGGTGGTGAATTTGTGGAACTCGCTGCCCCATAGCGCGGTGGAATCTGAATCGGCGAATGTTTTCAGGAAGGAGATATATTTCATAGAATCAACAGCGCGGAAACAGGCCCTTTGGCCCAAACTGGTCCAAGCCGACAAAAAAGCCCATCTAAGCTAACCCCATTTGGCCCATACCCCTCTAAACCTTTCCTGTTCATGTATCTGTCCAAATGCCTCTTAAATGTTGTCAATGTCCCTGCCTCAGCCACTTCCTCCGACAGCTCATTCCACACACGTACCACCCTCTGTGTAAAACAAGTTGCTCCTCAGGTTCCCATTAATTCTTTCTGCTCTTAACTTAAACCTGCGCCCTCTAGTCCTCGATTCCCCAACCCTGGGAAAAAGACTGAGTGCATTCACCCTATCCATGCCTCTCATGATCTTATACACCTCGAGAAGATCACCTCTCTGTCTCCTACCATCCAAAGAGAAAAGTCTTAGCCTGTCCAATCTCTCCCGATAACTCAGTCCCTTGAGTCATGGCAACATCCAAGAAACAATACTTTTCACTGTCTGTTAATCTATGTGACAATAATAAATCAAATCAAGTCAAAACTCCTTGTAAATCTCTTCTGCACTCTTTCCAGTTTAATAACATCTTTCCTATAGCAAGGCGACCAAAACTGAACACATTACTCCAGGTGTGGCCTCACTAACGTCCTGCACAACTGCAACATAACTTCCCAACTTCTATACTTAAATATCCTGACTGATGAAGGCCAGCATGCCAAAAGCCTTCTTCACTGCCCTATCTACCTGTGACTCCACCTTTAGAGAACCGTGCACCTGAACTCCAAGATCCCTCCGGTCCACAATACTCCCTAAGGTCCTACCATTCATCATGAAAGTCCTACCTTGATTTGACTTTCCAAAATGCAACACCTCACGCTTATCTGTGTTGAACCCCATTTGCCATTTCTCGGCCCACTTCCCCAGCTGATCAAGATCCTGCTGCAATTTTTGATAACCTTCCTCACTGTCTACAACGCCACCTGTTTTAGTGTCATCTGCAAACTTACTGAACATGCCTTGTACATCCTCATTGACATAGATAACAAACAGCAATGGCCCCAGCATTAATTTATTCCTGATAATAAAAGGGATAAGGGGATATGGGGAACATGTGGGGAGGTGGATTTGAGACCAGGGAGAGATCAGCCATGATCTGATTGAATGGCGGAGCAGGCTCGAAGGGCTGAATCGCCTACTTCTGCTCCTAGTTCCTATGTTCCCCTGTTTTGGAAGCATATTTGTTGCTGTAACGCAGGAAGCCAGGCTGCCAATTTGCGCACAGCAAGCTCCAACTGTGATCTGTGCGAGTAACGTCAGCCGAGAGCTGGTTGGGTTCAAGTCAGGATCATAGAATCCCTACAGTGCAGAAGAGGCCATTCAGCCCATCGGGTCTGCACCGACTCTCTGACACGTATCTTAATCAGGCCCCATCCCTGTAACCCCACTCAATTTCCATGGCTAATCCATCTAAACTAGATGTCTTGGGACACTAAGGGGCAATTTAACTTGGCCAATCCACCTAACCTGCACATCTTTGAATACTAAGGGGCAATTTAGCATGGCCAATCCACCCAACCAACACATCTTTGAATACTAAGGGGCAATTTAGCATGGCCAATCCACCCAACCAACACATCTTTGAATACTAATGGGCAATTTAGCATAGCCAATCCACCCAACCAGCACATCTTTGTACACTAAGGGGCAATTTAGCATGACCAATCCACCCAACCAGCACATCTTTGTACACTAAGGGGCAATTTAGCATGGCCAATCCACCCAACCAGCACATCTTTGGACACTAAGGGGCAATTTAGCACGGCCAAACAACCTAGCCTGCACATCTTTGGACTATGGGAGGAAACCGGAGCACCCGGAGGCAACTTACTCAGACACGCGGGGGAGAACGTGTAGACTCCGCACAGATAGTGACCCAAGCCGGGAATCGAACCCAGGTCCCTGGTGCTGTGAGGCAGCAGTGCTAACCACTGTGCTGCCGTGCCATCCAATGACAATAGTTGTCTGGGTGGTGTTCAAGTATGAATCAGATTTTGTGATGGAATTCGGGGGGGGGTGGGTTGAGAACTTTTTTAAAAATTCATTCGTGGGACAAGGGCGTCGCTGGCGGGCCAGCATTTATTGCCCAACCCTAGTTGTCCTCGAAACTGAGTGACTTGTTAGGCCATTTCAAAGGGCAGTTGAGAGTCAACCACATTGCTGTGGCTCTGGAGTCACATGTAGGCCAGACCGGGGTAAGGACGGCAGATTTCCTTCCCTAAAGGGAACCAGATGGGTTTTTCCGACAATGGGTCATCAGTAGATTCTTAATTCCAGATATTTTTTATTGAATTCAAAATCCACCATCTGCCGTGGTGGGATTCGAACCCGAGTCCCCCAGAACATTAGCTGAGATTCTGGATTAAATGGTCGAGTGATAATACCACTAGACCATCTCCTCCCTATGGGGGCACGGTTTAAGAACAAGACAGAGAGAGGGAGAGAAAGACTGAGAGAGGGAAAGAAATGATGTGGAGATGTCGGCGTTGGACTGGGGTAAACACAGTAAGAAGTCTCACAACACCAGGTTAAAGTCCAGCAGGTTTATCTGATAGCAGAAGGCACTAGCTTTCGGGGCGCCGCTTCTTCATCAGGTGAGTGGGATTTCAGTTCACAAACAGGGCATATAAAGACACAAACTCAATTTACAAAATAATGGTTGGAATGCGAGTCTTTACAGGTAATCAAGTCTTAAAGGTACAGACAATGTGAGTGGAGAGAGGGTTAAGCACAGGTTAAAGAGATGTGTATTGTCTCCAGCCAGGACAGTTAGTGAGATTTTGCAAGCCCAGGCAAGTCGTGAGGGTTACAGATAGTGTGACATGAACCCAAGATCCCGGTTGAGGCCGTCCTCATGTGTGCGGAACTTGGCTATCAGTCTCTGCTCAGCGATTCTGCGCTGTTGTGTGTCGTGAAGGCCGCCTTGGAGAACGCTTACCTGAAGATCAGAGGCTGAATGCCTGTGACCGTTGAAGTGTTCCCCGACTGGAAGAGAACACTCCTGCCTGGTGATTGTCGAGCGGTGTTCATTCATCCGTTGTCATAGCGTCTGCATGGTTTCCCCAATGTACCATGCCTCGGGACAACCTTTCCTGCAGCATATCAGGTCGACAACGTTGGCCGAGTTGCAAGAGTATGTACCGTGTACCTGGTGGATGGTGTTCTCACGTGAGATGATGGCATTCGTGTCGATGGGATTCGCAGCCTTCAAGAGAACAGTGACCAAGACACCACACAACCCTGCCACAGCAACCTCTGCAAGACGTGCCGGATCATCGACACGGATGCCATCATCTCACGTGAGAACACCATCCACCAGGTACACGGTACATACTCTTGCAACTCGGCCAGCGTTGTCTACCTGATACGCTGCAGGAAAGGATGTCCCGAGGCATGGTACATTGGGGAAACCATGCCGCGCTACGACAACGGATGAATGAACACCGCTCGACAATCACCAGGCAAGAGTGTTCTCTTCCTGTTGGGGAGCACTTCAGCAGTCACGGGCATTCGGCCTCTGATCTTCAGGTAAGCGTTCTCCAAGGTGGTCTTCACGACACGACAGCGCAGAGTCGCTGAGCAGAGACTGATAGCCAAGTTCCGCACACATGAGGACGGCCTCAACCAGGATCTTGGGTTCATGTCACACTATCTGTAACCCTCACGACTTGCCTGGGCTTGCAAAATCTCACTAACTGTCCTGTCTGGAGACAATACACATCTCTTTAACCTGTGCTTAACCCTCTCTCCACTCACATTGTCTGTACCTTTAAGACTTGATTACCTGTAAAGACTCGCATTCCAACCATTATTTTGTAAATTGAGTTTGTGTCTTTATATGCCCTGTTTGTGAACTGAAATCCCACTCACCTGACGAAGCAGCAGCGCGCCGAAAGCTTGTGATTTTTGCTACCAAATAAACCTGTCGGACTTTAACCTGGTGTTGTGAGACTTCTTAGAGGGAAAGAAAGACAGAGAGAGGGAGAGAAAGACTGAGAAAGGGAGAGAAAGACAGAGAGAGGGAGAGAAAGACAGAGAATGAGAGAGGCTGACAGAGAGAGAGAGAGACTGAGAGAGAAAGACTGACAGAGAGAGAAGCGTGAGAGAGGGAGAGAGAGACAGAGAGAGAGAGACTGACAGGGAGAGACAAACTGACAGAGATAGACAGAGAGAGAGGATGGGATTTTACGGCCTTGCTTGGACGAGACTGGATATTCCCGTCCGAGGTCAACGGAGATTTCCGTTGTTGGACCCTCGCCCGTTCTGATTCTGGACGGCCAAGTGGTAGAGTCCCGGCCAGAGAGAGAGACAGACAGAGAGAAAGGGACAGAGAGAGAGAGACAGAGAGAGACAGAGAGCAAGAGAGAGAGAGACACACAGAGAGAAAGACAGAGAGAAAGAGACAGAGAGAGAGAGAGAGACAGAGCGAGAGAGAGAGAGACACAGAGAGAGAGACAGAGAGAGAGACAGAGAGAGAGACAGAGAGAGAGACAGAGAGAGAGACAGAGAGACAGAGAGAGAGACAGACAGTGAGAGACAGAGAGAGAGACAGAGAGTGAGAGACAGAGAGTGAGAGACAGAGAGTGAGAGACAGAGAGTGAGAGACAGAGAGTGAGAGACAGAGAGAGAGAGACAGAGAGAGAGAGAGACAGAGAGAGAGAGACAGAGAGTGAGAGACAGAGAGTGAGAGACAGAGAGTGAGAGACAGAGAGTGAGAGACAGAGAGTGAGAGACAGAGAGAGAGAGACACACACACAGAGAGAGAGACAGAGGGAGAGAGAGGCAGAGAGAGAGAGACAAAGAGAAAGAAACACAGCGAGACAGACAGAGAGGGGCCGACAGAGTGAGAGATAAAACTTTGAGAGAGACCGAGAGTGTTTGAGAGTGACTGATCCATGACTGATACTCTGGAGATCTGGGGTGGGGACGGGAAAGGAGACAAACATCAGGTTGCTCAGAGAGCTGGCTGGGATGGACTACAGCGAGCAGGAAGGGAGGGAGCTGGAGGCTCAACAGCCCTTTGATTGTTTCTGTGGCTGGAAGAATTGGTAGCAGCTTGCTTAGTCCTTCAGGGCTGGTGCATAACAGGTGCCCAATATTCTCAGTCCCGTCAGTTGATGGCTCTAAATGTACTTACTGCCCAGGGAAATCTCCCCAGTGCCGATCAGACCTGTTTCGCAAAGCAGAAGGACAGGGGGGGGGGGGGGGGGGCAAGTTCCCCCTCCGAGCCACTCACCATCCCGACTTGGAAATATATCGGCCGTTCCTTCACTGTGGCTGGGGTCAAAATCCTGGAACTCCCTCCCTAACAGCACCGTGGGTGTACCTACCCCACACAGGGTTCATGATGGCAGCTCACTCACCAACGTCTCAGGGGGCAGTTAGGGAGGGGCAGTAAATGCTGGGCCTGGTCAGCGATGTCCACATCCCATAAATGAATAATTTTTTTAAAAACGGGCAACATATAGCCTTTTCCTCCCACTTCCATCCTCGCAATCTCCCCCCCCCACTAGCTGCCAATCCCACCTCTGCGAACTCCCTCCTGCCCATCTAATAAGGTTAATGGGAAGCGCCAGAGGAGGTCAGCTGGGCAGGTGACTTCCCGAAGGAACATGGCGTTCCATCCACCCGTCAACTGGTGCGTCGGTGGATCCTCCACGTTCCTTGAACATCCAGGAGCGAGAGTGGATACCCGCCACAGGCCGGCAGGGAATCCCAGCCTCCAGCATCGCGAGACCAGTCTAACTAAGGTCGGCACGTGGCGGAGGGCGAAGCGTACGTGAAGGCAGCGGAGATGATTGAAGAGAATTGATTAGATGTTGATTGGTCCGTTTACCTTCCCACTCAAATTCATTACCATTCTCTGGCAACTCAAAAGACTCGCTATCCGAAGGGGTATCTAAGTCCTCCACATTAATATCAAGCGAATCCCCTTCCAGTTCGTCTGGGGTCCTGTCCTCAGAGTGCGTCGCCTCCCCGTTACCTTCCAGCGTCAAACTGATCGCTGGCGCGAGAAGACGCTTCTTGTGCTGGTTCCCGCACAGCTGCAGAGTGTTCGGTGGCACTGAAAAAGGAACAAAGTGAGAGAGAGAGAGCTTCGATCAACAAATCTCCTTCTAAATAACCGTCCCCTCAATCTAACCTACGCAGCCTTGGACACTAAGGGTCAATTTAGCATGACCAATCCACCTAACCCGCACATCTTTTGGCACTAAGGTGTAATTTAGCATGGCCAATCCATCTAACCTACACATCCTTGGGCACTAAGGGTCAATTTAGCACGGCCAATCCACCTAACCTGCACATCTTTGGGCACTAAGGGGCAATTTAGCATGGCCAATCCCCCTAACCTACACATCTTTGGGCACTAAGGGGCAATTTAGCATGGCCAATCCCCCTAACCTACACATCTTTGGGCACTAAGGGTCAATTTAGCATGACCAATCCCCCTAACCTACACATCTTTGGGCACTAAGGGTCAATTTAGCATGACCAATCCCCCTAATTTACACATCTTTGGGCACTAAGGGGCAATTTAGCATGGCCAATCCACCTAACCTGCACATCTTTGGGCACTAAGGGTCAATTTAGCATGACCAATCCACCTAACCCGCACATCTTTGGACACTAAGGGGCAATTTAGCACGGCCAATCCATCTAACCTGCACATCTTTGGGCACTAAGGTGTAATTTAGCACGGCCAATCCACCTAACCTGCACATCCAGGGGATCGTTTGCCTTTCCTCAGCCTGCTTTCTAAACCGTATAAACATTTCTACGA
The DNA here is from genome assembly GCF_964213995.1 of Mustelus asterias. Classification (NCBI taxonomy): domain Eukaryota; kingdom Metazoa; phylum Chordata; class Chondrichthyes; order Carcharhiniformes; family Triakidae; genus Mustelus; species Mustelus asterias. The sequence goes on from NW_027590831.1 coordinate 105,839, forward strand.
CTGTAGTGAGGAACGACTTCAGTGGAGAAATGTTGTTGCAATTGTACAGGGTGTTGGTGAGACCACATCTGACGTATTCTGTCCAGCTTTGGTCTTATCTGAGGAAGGATGTGGCATTGGAGGCAGTTCAGAGGAGGTTCACCAGATTGATACCGGTGATGAAAGGGTTTGTTTTATTGGCGTCACAAGTCGGCTCACATTAACACTGCGATGAAATTACTGTGAAAATCCCCCTAGTCACCACACTCTGGCGCCTGTTTGGGTACACTGAGGGAGAATTTGGCACGGCCAATCCACGTCTTTCGGACTGTGGGAGGGAACCGGAGCACCCAGAGGAAACCCACGCAGACATGGGGAGAATGTGCAGACTCCACACAGACAGTGACCCGAGCCAGTGACCTGGAGCACCCAGAGGAAACCCACGCAGACACGGGGAGAACATGCAGACTCAGAGGCTGGGAATTGAACCCGGGTCCCTGGCGCTGTGAGGCAGCAGTGCTGACCCACTGTGTTAGCCCCAGACAGATTTCTGATTTTAAAAAGTGGGTTAAAGGGATATGGGGAACAGGTGGGGAGGTGGATCTGAGACCAGGGAGAGATCAGCCATGATCTGATTGAATGGCGGAGCAGGCTCGAAGAGCTGAATTAGCTGACTTCTGCCCCTAATTCCCATGTTTTACAATGATTTGATTGAAGTTTATAAGATGGTGAATGGTTTTGACAAAGTGGATGTGGAAGGGATGTTTCCACTTGTGGGTGAGTCCAGAATTAGTGGGGGGCTATGTTTTACAATTAGGGGTCACCCTGATAGAATGGATAAGAGGAGGAATCCTTTCTCTCAGAGCGACTGTGGAACTCTCTGCCTCAGAAGGTGGCGGAAGTGCGGCCCATTGAATATTTTTAAGGTGGAGGTAGATAGATTCTTATTGGGTGAGGGGATCAAAGGTGAAAAGTTAAAGTTTATTTATTACTGACAAATAGGTGAGTGGGCGGCACGGTGGCACAGTGGGTTAACACTGCTGCCTCACAGCGCGAGGGACCCGGGTTCGATTCCCGGCCTCGGGTCACGGTCTGTGTGGAGTCTGCACGTCCTCCCCGTGTCTGCGTGGGTTTCCTCCGGGTGCTCCAGCTTCCTCCCACAGTCTGAAAGACGTGCTGGTTAGGGTGCATTGGCCGTGCTAAATTCTCCCTCAGTGTACCCGAACAGGCACCGGAGTGTGGCAACTAGGGGATTTTCACAGTAACTTTGTTGCAGTGTTAATGTAAGCCTAAAGTAGAAGTTTATTTATTAGTCACAAGTAAGTCTTACATTAACACAGCAACGAAGTTACTGTGAAATTCCCCTAGTCGCCACACTCCGGCGCCTGTTCGGGTAACACTGAGGGAGAATTTAAAACGGCCAATGCACCCTGACCAACACGTCTTTCGGACTGCGGGAGGAAACCGGAGCACCCGGAGGAAACCCACGCAGACACGGGGAGAACATGCAGACTGCACACAGACAGTGACCTGAGCCGGGAATCGAACCCGGGTCCCTGGAGCTGTGGGGCAGCAGTGCTGATCACTGTGACACCATGCCGGGAGGAGGGGGAGGTGGGGGACGGTGTTGTTAGGGAATGTGGAATTCAAAACAAACAGATCAGCCAGGATCTCATCGCGTGGCGGAGTGTGCTCGAAGGGCCGAATGGCCTTACTCCTGTTCCTATTTCGTATGTGGGGCAGGCAGAGAGGAATTGAGACCAGTACTACTGGCCACCCATTTCTGGTCTGAAGGAGCAGGGGGGGTAAACCACGAGTTGTGGGTTGTCCCTGCAGTGGCAATGGGATGGCACGGTGGCACAGTGGTTAGCACTGCTGCCTCACAGCGCCAGGGACCCAGGTTCGATTCCCGGCTTGGGTCACTGTCTGTGCGGAGTCTGCACCTTCTCCCCGTGTCTGCGTGGGTTTCCTCCGGGTGCTCCCGGTTTCCTCCCACAGTCTGAAAGACGTGCTGGTTAGGGTGCATTGACCCGAACAGGCACCGGAGTGTGGCGACTCGGGGAATTTCACAGTAACTTCATTGCTGTGTTAATGTAAACCTTACTTGTGACTAATAAACTTTTTTTTAAAAAACTTTAATTATCTCCCCCTCTGATAGTCACACTCTAGAAATTTCACACGTAGTATAATTACCAGGTCTGTTGACATTTGTATTGGCATTCAGGTCATCCTCTGTCATGGCATCTGTATCTTCTGGAAGAGGTCTGCCGATTAAAAAACAGATTTACAGAGAAACTAGAAGCAGGAGGAGGCCATTCGGCCCTTTGAGCCTGCTCCCCCATTCATTACGATCATGGTTGATCATCAAATTCAATATCCTGATCTCCCCTTCCCCCCATCCCTCGATCCCTTTAGCCCCGATGGCTATATCTAATTCCTTCTTGAAATCTCACAACGTTTTGGCCTCAACTACTTTCTGTGGGAGTGAATTCCACACATTCACCACCCTCTGGGTGAAGAAATTTCCCCTCACCTCAGTTCTAAAAGGTTTACCCCTTATCCTCAAACTATGTCCATAGATCTCTGAAAGCAGAAAGGCAGGTAAATAGGATGGTGAAAAAGGCAAATGGCACACTCGCCTTTATCAATCAGGGGATAGATTACCAAAGCAGAGAGGTCACGATGGAGATGTGTAGAACTTTGGTGAGGCCACAGCTGGAGCACTGTGTGCAGTTCTGGTCGCCACATTATAGGAAGGACGTGGTTGCACTGGAGGGGGTGCAGAGGAGATTCACCGGGATGTTGCCAGGGATGGAGCACTTAAGTTATGAAGAGCGGTTGGGTAGGCTTGGGTTGTTTTCTCTGGAGGACTGACCTGATCGAGGTGTACAAGATTATGAGGGGCACGGACAGGGTGGATAGGGAGCAGCTGTTCCCCTTAGTTGAAGGGTCAGTTACAAGGGGACACAAGTTAAAAGTCAGACGTGGGAGGTTTAGGGGCGATTTGAGGAAAGAGTTTTTTACCCAGAGGGTGGTGAGGGTCTGGAATGCGCTGCCTGGGAGGGTGCTGGAGGTGGGATGCCTCACATCCTTTATAAAGTACCTGGATGAGCACTTGGCATGGTCAGGACCTTTCATGTGTCGGTGCAGACTCGATGGGCCGAAGGGCCTCCCCTGCACTGTAGTATACTGTGATTCTGTGATATATCCCCACTTAGCTCTTGTTCACTGCGCACCACGGATTCTGAGGATGCCTACTTAAAACCCTTATGAACCACCGCTGAATTTAGTCCCTACTTTCTCTCTTGCCAGTTAGAAACTTCCCCCCCTATTTAGGAAGGAAGTAACTTTTTTTCCAAATTCATCCCTGGAATGTCACTGCCAAGTCCAACAATAATAAATCAAATCTATGTACTCTATGAACGGTATGCTTTGTCTGCATAGCGCGCAAGAAACAATACTTTTCACTGTATCCCAATACACGTGACAATAATAAATCAAATCAAATATAGAACATAGAACATTACAGCGCAGTACAGGCCCTTCGGCCCTCGATGTTGCGCCGACCTGTGAAACCAATCTAAAGCCCATCTAACCTACACTATTCCAATATCATCCATATGTTTATCCAATGACCATTTGAATGCTCTTAATGTTGACGAGTCCACTACTGCTGCAGGCAGAGCATTCCACTCCCTTACTATTCTCTGAGTAAAGAATCTACCTCTAACATCTGTCCTATATCTCTCACCCCTCAATTTAAAGCTATGTCCCCTCGTGTTAGCCATCACCATCCGAGGAAAAAGGTTCTCACTATCCACCCTATCTAATCCTCTGATCATCTTGTATGCCTCTATTAAGTCACCTCTTAACCTTCTTCTCTCTAATGAAAACAACCTCAAGTCCCTCAGCCTTTCCTCATACGATTTTCCCACCATACCAGGCAACATCCTGGTAAATCTCCTCTGCACCCTTTCCAACACTTCCACATCTTTCCTATAATGCGGCGACCAGAACTGTACGCAATACTCCAAGTGCGGCCGCACCAAAGTTTTGTACAGTTGCAGCATGACCTCCTGGCTCCGAAACTCAATCCCTCTACCAATAAAAGCTAACACACCGTCTGCCTTCTTAACAACCCTATCAACCTGGGTGCCAATTTTCAGGGATCTATGCACATGGACACCTAGATCCCTCTGTTCATCCACACTACCAAGTATCTTACCATTAGCCCAGTACTCTGTATTCCTGTTACTCCTTCCAAAGTGAATCACCTCACACTTTTCTGCATTAAACTCCATTTGCCACCTCTCAGCCCAGCACTGCAGCTTATCTATGTCCCTCTGTAACCTGCAACAACCTTCCGCACTGTCCACAACTCCACCGACTTTAGTGTCATCTGCAAATTTACTAATCCATCCTTCTACGCCCTCATCCAGGTCATTAATAAAAATGACAAACAGCAGTGGCCCCAAAACAGATCCTTGCAGTACACCACTAGTAACTGAACTCCAGGATGAATATTTCCCATCAACCACCACCCTCTGTTTTCTTACACCTAGCCAATTCCTGATCCAAACCACTAAATTTACCCTTTCAATCCCATGTGTCCGTATTTTCTGCAAAAGCTTACCATGGGGAACCTTATCAAACGCTTGGCTGAAATCCATATACACCACATCAACCGCTTTACCCTCATCCACCTCTTTGGTCACCTTCTCAAAGAACTCAATAAGGTTTGTGAGGCACAACCTACCCTTCACAAAACCGTGCTGACTATCCCTAATCAAATTATTCCTTTCTAGGTGATTATAAATCCTATCTCTTATAATCCTTTCCAAAACTTTGCCCACAACAGAAGTAAGGCTCACTGGTCTATAATTACCAGGGTTGTCCCTACTCCCCTCCTTGAACAAGGGGACAACATTTGCTATCCTCCAGTCTTCTGGCACTGTTCCTGTAGACAATGACGACACAAAGATCAAAGCCAAAGGCTCTGCAATCTCCTCTCTAGCCTCCCAGAGAATCCTAGGATAAATCCCATCCGGCCCAGGGGACTTATCTATTTTTACCCTTTCCAGAATTGCTAACACCTCCTCCTTATGAACCTCAATCCCATCCAGTCCAACAGCCTGCATCTCAGTACTCCCCTCGACAACACTGTCCCTCTCCAGTGTGAATACCGACGAAAATTATTCATTTAGTGCCTCTCCTATCTCTTCAGACTCCACACACAACTTCCCACCACTGTCCTTGACTGGCCCTAATCTTACCCTAGTCATTCTTTTATTCCTGACATACCTATAGAAAGCTTCAGGGTTTTCCTTGATCCTACCTGCCAGAGACTTCTCATGTCCCCTCCTGGCTCTTCTTAACTCTTTCTTTAGGTCCTTCCTGACTAACTTGTAACTCTCAAGTGCCCTAACTGAGCCTTCACGTCTCATCTTAACATAAGTCTCCTTCTTCCTCTTCACAAGAGATTCAACCTCCTTCATAAACCACGGTTCCCTAACATGACTGCTTCCTCCCTGCCTGACAGGTACATATTTATCAAGGACGCGTAGTAGCTGTTCCTCGAACAAGTTCTCATTACAATTGTGCCCATCCCCTGCAGTTTCTTTCTCCAACCTATGCCACCTAAATCTCACCTCATCGCATCATAATTTCCTTTTCCCCAGCTATAACTCTTGCCCTTTGGTATATACCTATCCCTTTCCATTGCTAAGGTAAACGTAATCGAATTGTGGTCACTGTCACCAAAGTGCTCACCTACCTCCAAATCTAACACCTGGCCTGGTTCATTACCCAGTACCAAATCCAGTGTGGCCTCGCCTCTTGTTGGTCTATCTACATACTGCGTCAGGAAACCCTCCTGCACACATTGGACAAAAACTGACCCCTCTAAAGTACTTGAACTGTAGCTTTTCCAGTCAATATTTGTAAAGTTAAAGTCCCCCAGAACAACTACCCTGTTACTTTCGCTCCTATCCAGAATCATCCCTGCAATCTTTTCCTCTACATCTCTGGAACTTTTCGGAGGTCTATAAAAAACTCCCAACAGGATGACCTCTCCTTTCCTGTTTCTAACCTCAGCCCAAACTACCTCAGTAGACGAGTCCTCATCAAATGTCCTTTCTGCCACCGTAATATTGTCCTTGACTAACAATGCCACACCTCCCCCTCTTTTACCACCTTCCCTGCACTTACTGAAACACCTAAACCCTGGAACCTACAGCAACCATTCCTGTCCCTGCTCTATCCATGTCTCCGAGATGGCCACAACATCGAAATCCCAGGTACCAACCCATGCTGCAAGCTCACCCACCTTATTCCGGATGCTCCTGGCGTTGAAGTATACACACTTCAAACCACCTTCCTGCCTGCCAGGACACTCCTGCGACCCTGAAACCTCATCCATGACCTCACTACTCTCAACCTCCTGTACACCGGAGCTACAATTCAGGTTCCCACCCCCCTGCTGAATATAGGGGGTCTGCATCAAATTGATATTAAATCTGACCAAGTAGGTCTGCCATCCCGCAATGCAGAATCGCACAGACGGCCTTATCTTACTTTGGAAAGTCTTCATCCTGCCATTCTTCTCGGAATTCCATATCTTCGATCCGTACGCCCGGGGACCCCGGCGTCTCCGACTGTTCCTTCTGGAGACTGGAATAGGAAAGATTATAGTGAGGCAGTGGCCGCGAAGCGGGGTAAGGGGGAGATACAAAAGCGTTTTGAACTGCGTCCTACACGGAAATGACCCCAGTTACTAACAGCGCTGCCAAGAAGGGTTGGCTGAGCTGCGGACGATATCCATGCTTGTATGTAGCAGCTCGCCACTGAAGGACTCCTTCTACTATCGCACCACCCCCGCCCTGTGCCCACATTTCCCCCCCCCCCCCGCTCCGTCAACCGGGACCTCGATTCAGGCGCCCCGAACTGCTGCCGGAGTGGCAAACAAACATGTCCTGTGTGTGCGGAACACATGTGGCTCAGTCACTAACTCTCTCGCCTCCGAGTCATGGGTTTGAGACCTCCCCTCCACACTCTGGGGACCGTTGAGTTCAGAATCCAGGCAGGCACTCCCAATGCAAGAATCAGAGAATCCCTACAGTGCAGAAGGAGGCCATTCGGCCCATCAAATCTGCACCGACCACAACTCCACCCCGGCCCTATCACCATGACCCCTTGCATTTACCCTAGCTAGTCCCCCTGACACTAAGGGGCAATTTAGCATGGCCAATCCACCTCACCTACACATCTTTGGACACTAAGGGGCAATTTAGCATGGCCAATCCACCTAACCTACACATCTTTGGACACTAAAAGGCAATTTAGCACCGCCAATCCACCTAACCTACACATCTTTCAGACTGTCGGAGGAAAATGGAGCACCCAGAGGAAACCCACGCAGACATGGGGAGAATGTGCAGACTCCACACAGACAGTGACCCAAGCTGGGAATCGAACCCGGGTCCTTGGCGCTGTGAGGCAGCGGTGCTAACCACTGTGCCACCCCAGTTCCGCACCATCAGAGGCGCTGCCTTTCAGACAAACGCATTAAGCCCAGGTCCTGCCTGCCTTGTCAGGTGCTGTAAAAAATTCCCAATGTTTATTTATAAATGTCACAAATAGGCTTACATTAACACCGCAATGAAGTTACTGTGAACATCCCCTAGCCGCCACACTCCTGTTCGGGTACACTGAGGGAGAATTTAGCACGGCCAATGCACCCTAACCAACACGTCTTTCAGACTGTGGGAGGAAACCGGAGCACCCGGAGGAAACCCACGCAGACACGGGGAGAATGTGCAGACTCCACACAGACAGTGACCCGAGCCGGGAATCGAACCTGGGTCCCTGGCGCTGTGAAGCAGCAGTGCTAACCCACTGTGCCACCGTGCCGCCTCTGTGACACAGTGAAAGTCCATAAGATGTAGCAGCCGAAGTAGACCATTCGGCCCATCGCGTCTGCTCCGACATTAAATGAGATAATGACTGGTCCGGTATGATATTCCTCAACTTCCCACTTTCCCGCCTTATCCCCTCGATTCCCTTACTGGTTAAAAATCTGTCTATCTCAGCCTCGAACATACTCAACGACCCAGCCTCCACAGCCCTCTGCAGCAACTAATTCCACAGATTCACTTCCCCTCTGAGAGAAAAAAATCCTCCTTAATTATTTCTAAAGAAGCAGGGAAGTGCATGGTAGCACAGTGGTTAGCACTGCTGCCTCACAGCTCCAGGGACCTGGTTCAATACCCGGCCTCGGGTCACTGTCTGTGCGGAGTCTGCACGTTCTCCCCGTGTCTGTGTGGGTTTCCTCCGGGTGCTCCAATTTTCTCCCACACTCCAAAGATGTGCAGGTTAGGTGGATTGGCCATGCTAAATTGCCCCTTAGTGTCCAAAGATGTGCGGGTTCGGTTGGCTGACCATGCTAAATTGCCCCTTCGTGTCCCGGGATGCGTAGGTTAGAGAGATTAGCGGGTTACAGGAATAGGGCCTGGATGGGATTGTGGCCGGTGCTGACTCAATGGGCCGAATGGCCTCCTTCTGCACTGTAGGGATTCTATGATTTTTATGCTCATAAGAATATAATAACTAAGAGAGAGTATATTTATTAGTCACAAGTAGGCTTACATTAACACCGCAATGAAGTTACTGTGAAAATCCCCTAGTCGCCACACTCCTGTTCGGGTTACACTGAGGGAGAATTTAGCACGGCCAATCCACCCTAACCAGCACATCTTTCAGACTGTGGGAGGAAACCGGAGCACCCGGAGGAAACCCACGCAGACACGGGAAGAACATGCAGACTCCACACAGACAGTGACCCGAGCTGGGAATCGAACTCGGAGCAGGAGTAGGCCATTCGGGGCCGCTCCACCATTCAATAGGATCATGGCTGATCGTTTCATGGACTCAGCTCCACTTACCCCCCGCTCCCCCATTTCCTGGCTAATATTTATCAAAAGGTTGTCCTTCAAAATGAGGGTTGTATCTAGAGGACATTTTGAGCTCCATGGCATTTGAATTGCGTACTGATGGTCGTGTTGGCAACCTCAGATAATGGATTAACAAGTCAGTCAATATTTGCCTCTGTACAGAAAAGATTGAATAGACTGGAGCTGTGTATCGCTGGAAAAGAGAAGATAAAGGGGGTGATTCGATAGCAGTCTTTAAAATTATGGAAGGGTTTCGATGGGGTAGATGTAGTGAAGATGTTTCCACTTCGTAGGGTGGCACAGTGGTTAGCAATGCCGCCTCACTGCGCCGGGGATCCAGGTTCGATTCCGGCCCTGGTAGACTGTCAGGAGAATGGGGGAATCGTTCCCACGGGGAGTGGGGGAGAATGTGGGACTCGCTGCCACAGGGGGAGTGGGGGAGAATATGGGACTCGCTCCCACGCGGAGTGGGGAGAGAATGTGGGACTCGCTGCCACAGGGGGAGTGGGAGAGAATGTGGGACTCGCTCGCACGGGGGAGTTGGGGAGAATGTGGGACTCGCTCCCACAGGAGGAGTGGGGGGAGAATGTGGGACTCGCTCCCACATTGGAATGGGGGAGAATGTGGGACTCGCTCCCATGGGGGAGTGGGAGAGAATGTAGGACTCACTCCCACAGGGGAATGAGAGAGAATGTGGAACTCGCTCCCATGGGGGAGTGAGGGGAGAATGTGGGACTCGCTCCCACAGGGGCAGTGGGGGAGAATGTGGGACTCGCTCCCCACGGGGGAGTGGGGAGAATGTGGGACTCGATCCTACAGTGGAGTGGGGAGAATGTGGGACTCGCTCCCACGGGGGAGTAGGGGAGAATGTGGGACTCGCTCCCACGGGGGAGTGGAGAGAATGTGGGACTCGCTCCCACAGTGGAGTGGGGAGAATGTGGGACTCGCTCCCTCAGGGGGAGTGGGGGAGAATGTGGGACTCGCTCCCATGGGGAGCAGGGGTAGAATGTGGGACTCACTCCCCAAGGGGAATGGTCGAGGTGACTGTGTGGAGTTTGCATGTTCTCCCCGTGTCTGCGTGGGTTTCCTCCGGGTGCTCCAGTTTCCTCCCACAGTCCGAAGATGTGCAGGTTAGGTGGATTGGCCGTGCTAAATTGTCCCTTAGTGTCAGGAGGAATATCAGGGTAAATACGTGGGGTTACGGGGATAGAGCCTGGGTGGGATTGTTGTCAGTACAGGCTCGATGGACCAAATGGTCTTCTTCTGCACTGTAGGGATTCTATGACTTACTGTCATCTGGCAGTATTGAACTTGAGTATTGCTGAAAGAAAAGACTTTTTTTTGCCGAATCTTTTGATCTTGCACTCATCAGGATAGTTTGCAAGAATACCAATGTCGAGGGAAACAACAAATTATACTACATTAGAGGAGAGTGCTGACTGGTTGGCAAGTGGACCCTGATTGGTAGTGACATTGCCATGGAGAATGCACCAGTTGATGCTGACTGACAGTTATCTGCCAAGCATTTGAAATTTGAAGCAGGCAGCTTGACTCTGATTGGTTAAGACATTGCCCTGAGGAATGGACCAGCGAATGGTGTCACTTGTTTTGTTTAGCTGAAACCGGCGCAAGACTGTAGACAGAAAGAACAGGTCTGCACATTGCACCTTTTTCAGCTAACCAAAATGAGTGACACCATTCGCTGGTCCATTCCTCAAGGCAGTGTCTTAACCAATCAGTAAGAGGCCTCACAACACCGGGTTAAAGTTGGACAGGTTTATTTGGAATCGCGAGCTTTCGGAGCGCCGCTCCTTCATCAGGTGAGCGGAGAGGTAGGTTTCACAAACACGGCGTATAGAGGCCAAGACACAATTGCGTGATAATGGTTGGAATGCGAGTCTTTACAGGTTATCAAGTCTTTACAGGTACAGACAGTGCGAGTGGAGAGAGGGATAATCACAGGTTAAAGAGGTTGAATTGCCTCAAAGCCAGGACAGTTAGTAGGATTTTGCAATCCCAGGCCAAATGCCGCCTTGGTGAGACCATGCGGACACAATGACAATGGATGAACGGACACCGCGCGATAATCGCCAGGCAGGAGTGTCCCCGTCCTGTCGGGGAACACTTCAGCAGTCTCTGATTCAGCCTCCGATCTTCGGGTCAGCGTTCTCCAAGGCGGCCTTCACGACACACGACAACACGGAATCGCCGAGCAGAAACTGATAGCCAAGTTCCGCACACATGAGGACGGCCTCAACCGGGATTTGGGGTTCATGTCACACGACATGTAAACCCCACCATTCGCCCTGGGATTGCAAAATCCGACTAATTGTCCTGGCTTTGAGACAATTCACACCTCTTTAACCTGTGATTATCCCTCTCTCCACTCGCACTGTCTGTACCTGTAAAGACTTGATAACCTGTAAAGACTCGCATACCAACCATTATCGTGTAATTGTGTCTTGGCCTCTATACGCCGTGTTGGTGAAACCTACCTCTCCGCTTACCTGAGGAAGGAGCGGAGCTCCGATACCTCGTGATTCCAAATAAACCTGTTAGACTTTAACCTGGTGTTGTGAGACTTCTTACGGTGCTTACCCCAGTCCAACACCGGCATCTCCACATCATGTTAGCCAATCAGAGCCAAGCTGCCTGGTTTAAATTTCAAACATCGCTTGGCTGTTAACTGTTAGTCACAATAAACTAGTGCATTCTCCATTGCAATGCAGCTACCAATCAGAGATCATTTGCCAACCAATCAGCACTCTCTTATCACATGGTATAAACTGTTGTTTTCCCTCGACATTGGTATCCTTGTGGAGTGTCCTGCTGAGTGGAAAACAAAAAGCTTCAACAAAAAGTGAAAAGGTCTCGTTGTTCCGTAATAAGAGACCAGATAGAGGGGGCCAAGAATAGGAGATAGTCACTTATAAATCCAAACTGGAATACAAGAGCCACAGGGAGTGGGGGAGAATATGGGACTCGCTCCCGTGGGGAGTGGGGGAAAATGTGGGACTCGCTCCCTTGAGGAGTGGGGAAGAATGTGGGACTCGCTCCCGTGGGGGAGTGGGGGAGAATGTGGGACTGGATGCGGGGAGTGGGGGAGAATGTGGGACTCGCTCCCACAGGGGGAGTGGGGAGAGAATGTGGGACTTGCTCCCACGGGCGGAATGGGGGGAGAATGTGGGATTCGCTCCCACGAGGGAGTGGGGGAGAATGTGGGACTCGCTCCCACGGGGGAGTGGGGGAGAATGTGGGACCCGCTCCCGTGGGGAGTGGGGGAGAATGTGGGACTGGATGCGGGGAGTGGGGGAGAATGTGGGACTCGCTCCCATGGGGAGTGGGGGAGAGTGTGGGACTGGATGCGGGGAGTGGGGGAGAATGTGGGACTCGCTCCCGTGGGGAGTGGGGGAGAATGTGGGACTGGATGCGGGGAGTGGGGGAGAATGTGGGACTCGCTCCCATGGGGAGTGGGGGAGAATGTGGGACTCATTCTCACGGGAGTGGGGGAGAATGTGGGACTCGCTCCCATGGGGAGTGGGGGAGAATGTGGGAGTGAGTGCGGGGCGTGGGGCAGAATGTGGAACTCGCTCCAGAGGGGAGTGGGGGAGAATGTGGGACTCATTCCCACAGGAGTGGGGGAGAATGTGGGACTCGCTCCCCTGCGGAGTGCGGGAGAATGTGAGACTGGATGCGGGGAATGGGAGAGAATGTGGGACTTGCTCCCACAAGGCAGTGGGGAGAATGTGGGACTCGCTCCCCGGGGGGAGTGGGGGAGAATGTGGGACTCGCTCCCACGGGGGGAGTGGGGGAGAATGTGGGTCTCGCTCCCACGGGGGGAGTGGGGGGGAGAATGTGGGACTCGCTCCCACGGGGGGAGTGGGGGAGAATGTGGGTCTCGCTCCCACGGTGGGTGTGGGGGAGAATGTGGGACTTGCTCCCAAGGGGACGGGGGGGAGAATGTGGGACTCGCTCCCAGGGTGAGTGGGGGGAGAATGTGGGACTCGCTCCCACGGGGAGTGATCGAGGTGAATAGCAGAAAACGGTGTGATGAAGAGGGGTAGTAAATGGGGCTGAATGGCTGGTACAAGCCATCAGCTTGACACTGTTCACGCATTACGACTCTTCCTGTGTGGCACCAGCCAGCAAGGAATTGAAAAAAGAATTATCTACGTTTTTAAACAAATATTCGCAGGCCCAAGCTTGTTTACAGTGTCGAACAATTAAACTAAAAGCAAGCTTAGCGCGAGAGAAAGAAGAGGTTTTCCAGTCAACTGCTTTCATGTTACTCGAGTTCATCAATTATTTAAGGATTTGCTTCCAATGTACAGCGAGGCTGGGCAGCCACAGGAAACGCTGGAGGCCAGGACTGAGCTGGGCTTTAGCGCTGTGGGCTTTAGTGAAAGGAAATTGAATTTAAGGGGGATTAGCAGGGTAAATACATGGGGTTACGGGGATAGGGCCTGGGTGGGATTGTTGTCGGAGCAGGCTCGATGGGCTGAATGGCCTCCTACGTAGCGGCACAGTGACACAGTGGGGTTACCACCGCTGCCTCACAGCGCCAGGGACCCGGGTTCGATTCCCGGCTCGGCTCACTGTCTGTGCGGAGTCTGCACGTTCTCCCCGTGTCTGCGTGGGTTTCCTCCGGTTTCCTCCCACGCGCTGGTTCGGGTGCATTGACCCGAACAGGCGCCGGAGTGTGGCGACGAGGGGAATTTCACAGTAACTTCATTGCAGCGTTCTGCACTGTAGGGATTCTATGATTAATAAAAGGATGTTCTTGCTCTGGAGGGAGTGCAGCCGAGGTTTACCAGGCTGATTCCGGGGATGGCGGGGCTGATGTACGAGGAGGGATTGACGAGGTTAGGATTGTTTTCGCTGGAGTTCAGACGAATGAGGGGGGATCTCATAGAGACTTATAAAATTCTAACAGGACTGGACAGGGTAGATGCAGGGAGGATGTTCCCGATGGTGGGGGGAGTCCAGAACCAGGGGTCACAGTCTGAGGATTCGGGTTAGACCATTTAGGACGGAAATGAGGAGACATTTCTTCACCCAAAGAGTGGTGAGTCTGTGGAATTCATTACAACAGGAAGTAGCTGATGCCAAAACATTGAGTGTATTGAAGAGGCGGCTGGATATAGCACTTGGGGGCGAACGGGATCAAAGGTTATGGGGAGAAAGCAGGATTAGGCTATTGAGTTGGATGATCAGCCATGATGGTGATGAATGGCGGAACAGGCTCGAAGGGCCGAATGGCCTCCTCCTGCTTCTATCTTCTATGTTTCCATGTTAAAAAAACAATTATCGTAACTGTTGGTTTCTTGAAAATCTTGTGGGCGGCACAGTGGGTTAGCACCGCTGCCTCTCAGCGCCAGGGACCCGGGTTCGATTCCTGGCCTCGGGTCACTGTGTGTGTGGAGTCTGCACATTCTCCCCGTGTCTGCGTGGGTTTCCTCCGGGTGCTCCAGTTTCCTCCCACAGTCTGAAAGACGTGCTGGTTAGGGTGCATTGGCCGTGCTAAATTCTCCCTCAGTGTTACCCGAACAGGAGTGTGGCAACTAGGGGATTCTCACAGTAACTTCATTGCAGTGTTAATGTCAGCCGACTTGCAACTAATAAATAAAATAAAAAAATCACAAGACCACTTTTCCTTATTCTTTCATCAGACTTCAGTTCCGAGGATGGATTGGAGAGGTTGGGAGCCTGGGGGTGGCGAGATGGGGGTGGTTCTTTGTGGCAGTGTTGGGGGCGCGGGGGTGAGGTAAGGGGGAATCCAGGATGAACTCCCCAAAGGGACAACGAGATTGGTGTCCCGGGAGAGTGGGGACTGAACGAGAGCGACAAGAGCGCTCCTGACACAGGGTGCGACACGATATATTTAAGGGCGTGTGACTAACACTTAACCTTTGACCGTTAAGGGGCAGTTTTTAAACACCTCGTTAGTCTGAGGGCCCAGAACCAGCCAGGGAGAGATGGATGAAAGTCAACTTATCCAAGTCACGTGCAATGCGCTCCGATTACTGTAGCCCTATCTCGTAAAAGAGGCACTCTCTGCCTCCAATAGTATCTTGCACTTGGATTTTCAGAGCCATCCCCACTCCAACTCCTTATGCACACCCACCCAACATATACACACACACTCCCCTGTCACACACACATACACACACACACTCCCCTGTCACACACACACTCCCCTGTCACACACACATACACACTCCCCTGTCACACACACATACACACACACACTCCCGTCACACACACACACACACACTCCCCTGTCACACACACATACACACACACACTCCCCTGTCACACACACATACACACACATACTCCCCTGTCACACACACATACACACTCCCCTGTCACACACACATACACACACACACTCCCCTGTCACACACACATACACACACACACTCCCCTGTCAAACACAGCCTGACGCACACACACGCATGCACATACACACACACACACTCACTCCCCTGTCACACACACATACACACACACACACTCCCCTATCACACACACACTCCCCGTCACACAAACATACACACACACACACTCCCCTGTCACACACACATACACACACACACTCCCCTGTCACACACACATACATACACACACTCCCCTGTCACACACACATACACACACAACACACTCCCCTGTCACACGCACATACACACACACACTCCCCTGTCACACACACATACACACACACACACACACTCTCCTGTCAAACACAGCCTGACGCACACACACGCACACACACACTCCCCTGACGCACACACACACTCCCCTGTCTCACACACACACACACACACTCCCCTGTCACACACACTCCATCTAACGAAGGAGCAGCGCTCCGGAAGCTAATGGTATTTGCTACCAAATAAACCTGTTGGACTTTAACCTGGTGTTGTTAAAACTCTTACTGTACACACACACACACACTCCCCTGTCACACACACACACTCCCCTGTCTCACACACACACACTCCCCTGTCAGACACAGCCTGACGCACACACACTCCCGTCACTCACACACACACACTCCCCACACACACACACACACTCCCCTCACGCACACACTCCCCTCACGCACACACTCCCCTCACGCACACACTCCCCTCACGCACACACGCCCCTCACGCACACACGCCCCTCACGCACACACTCCCCTCACGCACACACTCCCCTCACGCACACACTCCCCTCACGCACACACTCCCCTCACGCACACACTCCCCTCACGCACACACTCCCCTCACGCACACACTCCCCTCACGCACACACTCCCCTCACGCACACACTCCCCTCACGCACACACACACATGCACACACTCCCCTGTCACACACACACACACTCCCCTGTCACACACACACCCCCGTCACACACACAACCTGACACACACACACAAACCCTGATACACACACACACACTCCCCTGTCAAACACAGCCTGACGCACACACACACACTCCCCTCACGCGCACACACCCACCCAACACACAGACACACACACACACTCCCCTGTCAAACACAGCCTGACGCACACACACACACTCCCCTCACACAGATAAGCACACACTCCCCTGTCAAACACACCCTGTCTCTCTCTCACACACACACACTCCTGTCACACATGCGCTCCCGTCACACATGCGCTCCCGTCACACATGCGCTCCCGTCACACATGCGCTCCCGTCACACATGCGCTCCCGTCACACATGCGCTCCCGTCACACATGCGCTCCCGTCACACATGCGCTCCCGTCACACATGCGCTCCCGTCACACATGCGCTCCCGTCACACATGCGCTCCCGTCACACATGCGCTCCCGTCACACATGCGCTCCCGTCACACATGCGCTCCCGTCACACATGCGCTCCCGTCACACATGCGCTCCCGTCACACATGCGCTCCCGTCACACATGCGCTCCCGTCACACATGCGCTCCCGTCACACATGCGCTCCCGTCACACATGCGCTCCCGTCACACATGCGCTCCCGTCACACATGCGCTCCCGTCACACATGCGCTCCCGTCACACATGCGCTCCCGTCACACATGCGCTCCCGTCACACATGCGCTCCCGTCACACATGCGCTCCCGTCACACATGCGCTCCCGTCACACATGCGCTCCCGTCACACATGCGCTCCCGTCACACATGCGCTCCCGTCACACATGCGCTCCCGTCACACATGCGCTCCCGTCACACATGCGCTCCCGTCACACATGCGCTCCCGTCACACATGCGCTCCCGTCACACATGCGCTCCCGTCACACATGCGCTCCCGTCACACATGCGCTCCCGTCACACATGCGCTCCCGACACACATGCGCTCCCGACACACATGCGCTCCCGACACACATGCGCTCCCGACACACACACACCCCGACACACACACACCCCGACACACACACACCCCGACACACACACACCCTGACACACACACACCCTGACACACACACACCCTGACACACACACACCCTGACACACACACACCCTGACACACACACACCCTGACACACACACACCCTGACACACACACACACACCCTGACACACACACACACACCCTGACACACACACACACACCCTGACACACACACACACACACACCCTGACACACACACACACACACACCCTGACACACACACACACACCCTGACACACACACACACACCCTGACACACACACACACACCCTGACACACACACACACACCCTGACACACACACCCTGACACACACACCCTGACACACACACACACACACCCTGACACACACACACACACCCTGACACACACACACACACACCCTGACACACACACACACACACACACCCTGACACACACACACACACACCCTGGCACACACACACACCCACCCTGGCACACACACACACCCTGGCACACACACACACCCTGGCACACACACACACCCTCACACACACACACACCCTCACACACACACACACCCTCACACACACACACACCCTCACACACACACACACCCTCACACACACACCCTGACACACACACCCTGACACACACACACACACACCCTGACACACACACACACACAGACACACACACACACACACACCCTGACACACACACACACACACACCCTGACACACACACACACACACCCTGACACACACACTCTCCTGTCTCTCACACACACACATCCTGACATACACAGCCTGACACACACACCCCTGACACACACACACTCATATGCCTGGCACACACACACAAACATACACACACTCCCCTGACACACACTCCCCTGTCACACTCCCCTGACACACACTCCCCTGACACACACTCCCCTGACACACACTCCCCTGACACACACACCCTGACACACACACACTCCCCTGTCACACACACACTGACACACACACCCTGACACACACACCCTGACACACACTCACCTGTCACACACACACACACACTCACCTGTCACACACACCCTGACACACACACGCACACACTCTCCCCTGTCACACACACCCTGACACACATACACACGCACCCTGACACACGAGCACACACGCATCCTGACATACATGAGCACATACACACGTTTAGACACCTTACGCACCCTGACACACACACACACCCCTGACACACATGCACCCACACCTTACACGCATCCTGACACACATGCACACGCCCGGCACACATGCGCATGCACACACACACACACTCGGTACACAAACACAAGAGCACACACCCCTGACACACACATGTAGGTTGCCTGGTGGTGGGGGGTGAGGTGGGGTGCATAGAACAGGAAACCCCGCTGACAGTGGTGGGATCAGAAAGTCAGCGAACCGCCTCCGCGGAGGTCACGGAAAATCCCACCCTGGGGTCTCTCGTTAATCACCTCCCCTCTTTGCCAGCCCCAGTGAAAGATCTTACATTTGTATAGCACCTTTCACAACCCTTGGGACGCCCCAGAGCGCTTGAGATTGAAGTGCTAGTCACCGTTGCGATGTCGGAAGCGCGACGCAGCGTTTGGGCATAGTAGGATCCCACGAGCAGCAACGGGATAATGACCCAGATTGTCCGTTTGTAGGCATCAGGTGAGGGTCAGAATTAGACCCAGCACACAGGAGGCGGGGGAGGCCTCTGCTGCTCTGTTTCGAAATAATGCCCCCCCCCCCTCCCCCCCCCCCGACAGGGGTAACAACCCAACCTCCGACAGTGCAGTGCTCCTACAGTACTGGCATTGGGTGCATTGGCCTGGGTTACCTGCCCAACCTTGTGGAGTGGAACAAGAGAAGGCCGCCTCTTGACAATGTCACCCACTGAGACAGGGCTGACAAAAAGTGATAAAATTAACCCGAACGCAAACAATCCACTGAAACCTTTTCCTGGACACGGGATAAGGTTCCAGTGGATTGGAAAAATACTAATGTCACACCCTTATTCAAAAAGGGAGGGAGGCAAAATGTGGGAGATTACAGACCAGTTCATTTAACATCTGCTGTTGGGAAAGTGTTAGAATCAATTGTCAAGAAACTACAAAAGGGTCGTGAACGTAGCCCAATCCATCACACAAAAAAGTTTATTTATTAGTGTCACAAGTCGGCTTACATTAACACTGCAATTAAGTGACTGTGAAAATCCCCTAGTTGCCACACTCCTGTTCGGGTTACACTGAGGAAGAATTTAGCACGGACAATGCACCCTAACCAGCACGTCTTTCAGACTGTGGGAGGAAACCGGAGCACCCGGAGGAAACCCACGCAGACACGGGGAGAACATGCAGACTCCACACAGACAGTGACCCGAGCCGGGAATCGAACCCGGGTCTCTGGCACTGTGAGGCAGCAGTGCTAACCCACTGTGCTGCCCACAAACCAGCCTCCCATCCATTGACTCTGTCTACACTTCCCCGCTGCCTCGGGAAAAGCAGCCAGCATAATCAAGGACCCCCCACGCACCCCGGACATTCTCTCTTCCACCTTCTTCCGTTGGGAAAAAGATACAAAAGTCTGAGGTCACTCCACAAGGTCACGAACAGCTTCTTCCCTGCTGCGGTCAGACTTTTGAATGGACCTACCTCGCATTAAGTTGATCTTTCTCTGCACCCTAGCTGTGACTGTAACACTACATTCTGCATTCTCTCCTTTCCTTGTCTATGAACGGTATGCTTTGTCTGTATAGCGCGCAAGAAACAATACTTTTCACTGTATCCTAATACATGTGACAATAATAAATCAAATCAAATCAAGGAAGCAATATCAGGACATTTAGAAAGTCAGAACGCTTGCCATCAGCATGAAAGGCAAATCACGTTTGACTAATTTGCTGGAGTTCTTTGAAGATGTAACGAGCAAAGTGGATAATGGGGATCCAGTAGATGTACTATATCTGGACTTCCAGAAGGCATTTAATAAGGTGCCACACAAAAGGTTAATTCACAAGGTTAGATCACGTGTGGTTAGGGGTAATTTATTAGTTTGGATAGAGGATGGGCTGATGGCCAGAAGACAGAGAGTCGGCATAAATGGGTTTTTTTTCTGGATGGACAAGAAGTAACTAGTGGAGTGCCACAGGGTTCGATCCTTGGGCCCCAGCTATTTATAATCTATATTAACGATTTGGATACAGGGTTAGCAGATGACACAAAAATAGGCGGGACAGCAAGCTGCAATGAGGAAATATGAACCTTACAAATGGATATAGATAGGTTAGGAGAGTGGGCCAAAATGTGGCAGATGGAGTTTAACGTGGGTAAGTTTGAAGCCATGCATTTTGGCCGGAATATGATCTAAATGGGGAGAGACTTCAGGGAGCTCCTGTGCAGAGAGATCTGGGTGTCCTCGTTCATGAGTCACAGAAAACTAGCGTGCAGGTACAGCAGATAATAAAGAAAGCGAATGGGATGTGGGCATTTATAGATAAAGGAATAGAATATAAAGGTAAGGAAGTATTGTTGCAACTGCACAAAGCATTGGTGAGGCCGCACCTGGAGTATTGTGCACAGTTTTGGTCCCCTTATTTGAGGAAAGATGTAGTGGGATTGGAGGCAGTTCAGAGGAGGTTCACTGGATTGATTCCAGAGATGAGGGGTTTGTCGTGTGAAGAGAGATTGAACAGTTCAGGCCGACACTCTCTGGGATTTAGAAGAATGAGGGGAGGTCAAACTGAGGTGCACGAGATGATAAAAGGTTTGGATAAAGTAGACGGGGAGCGGATGCTTCCTCTTGTGGGGCATTCTGGGACGAGAGGTCTCAGGATAAGGGACAGCAAATTTAAAACAGAGTTGGGGGAGAAACTACTTCCCCCAAAGGGTTGTGAATCTGTGGAATTCGCTGCCCCCCAAAGTGCGGAGGATGCTGGGACAGTGAGTACATTTAAGGGGGGAGTTAGACAGGTTTTTAATTGGGAATGGGGGTGAAGGGTTATGGGGAGAAGGTAGGAAAATGGGGATGAGGAGAATATCCGCCATGATCGAATGGCGGAGTGGACTCGATGGGCCGAGTGGCCTCATTCTGCTCCTCTATATCTTATGAAGGGCTCAGATGAGAGGTGAACTCAGATTTCCTTTGGTGTATATGGGTGTCAGAGGTGTGTGTGTATGTGTGTGTGTTTTTTTATTAGTCACAAGTAAGGCTTACATTAACACAGCAATGAAGTTACTGTGAAATTCGCCTAGTTGCCACACTCCGGCGCCTGTTCGGGTCAATGCACCCTAACCAGCATGTCTTTCGGACTGTGGGAGGAAACCGGAGCACCCGGAGGAAACCCACACAGACACGGGGAGAATGTGCAGACTCCGCACAGACGGTGACCCAAGCCGGGAATCGAACCCGGGTCCCTGGCGCTGTGAGGCAGCAGTGCTAACCACCGTGCCACTGTGTGTGGCATGGTGGCAGAGTGGTTAGCACTGCTGGCTCGCAGCAGCAGGGACCCGGGTTCGATTCCCGGCTCGGGTCACTGTCTGTGTGGAGTCTGCACGTTCTCCCCATGTCTGCGTGGGTTTCCTCCGGGTGCTCCGGTTTCCTCCCACAGTCCAAAGATGTGTCGGTTAGGGGGATTGGCCGTGCTAAATTGCCCCTTAGTGTGCAAAGGACAAACAAAGAACAGTACAGCACAGGAAACAGGCCCTTTGGCCCTCCAAGCCTGTGCCGCTCCTTGGTCCAACTAGACCATTCGTTTGTATCCCTCCATTCCCAGACTGCTCATGTGACTATCCAGGTAAGTCTTAAACGATGCCAGCGTGTTTGCCTCCGCCACCCTACTTGGCAGCGCATTCCAGGCCCCCACCACTCTCTGTGTAAAAAACGTCCCTCTGATATCTGAGTTATACCTCGCCCCTCTCACCTTGAGCCCGTGACCACTCGTGATCGTCACCTCCGACCTGGGAAAAAGCTTCCCACTGTTCACCCTATCTATACCCTTCATAATCTTGTACACCTCTATTAGGTCTCCCCTCATTCTCTGTCTTTCCAGGGAGAACAAGCCCAGTTTACCCAATCTCTCCTCATAGCTAAGACCCTCCACACCAGGCAACATCCTGGTAAACCTTCTCTGCACTCTCTCTAAAGCCTCCACATCCTTCTGGTAGTGTAGCGACCAGAACTGGACGCAGTACTCCAAATGTGGCCTAACCAGCGTTCTATACAGCTGCATCATCAGACTCCAGCTTTTATACTCTATACCCCGTCCTATAAAGGCAAGTATACCATATGCCTTCTTCACCACCTTCTCCACCTGTGTTGCCACCTTCAAGGATTTGTGGACTTGCACACCCAGGTCCCTCTGTGTTTCTATACTCTGTATTGTCCGACAATGTTCATTGCTATCCGCAAGTCCAGCCATCTTCGTGTCATCCGCAAACTTGCTGATTACACCGGTTACACCTTCTTCCAAATCATTTATATATATCACAAATAGCAGAAGTCCCAGTACAGAGCCCTGCGGAACACCACTGGTCACAGACCTCCAGCCGGAAAAAGACCCTTCGACTGCTACCCTCTGTCTCCTGTGGCCAAGCCAGTTTTCTAGCCACCTCTCCTTGTATCCCATTAGCCTTAACCTTCTTAACCAACCTGCCATGAGGGACGTTGTCAAATGCCTTACTGAAATCCATATAGACGACATCCACAGCCCTTCCTTCATCAACCGTTTTTGTCACTTCCTCAAAAAACTCCACCAAATTTGTAAGGCACGACCTCCCTCTTACAAAACCATGCTGTCTGTCACTAATGAGATTGTTCCATTCTAAATGCGCATATATCCTGTCTCTAAGAATCCCCTCCAACAACTTCCCTACCATGGACGTCAAGCTCACTGGCCTATAATTATCCGGGTTATCCCTGCTACCTTTCTTAAATAACGGTACCACATTCGCTATCCTCCAATCCTCAGGGACCTCACCTGTGTCCAACGAAGAGACAAAGATTTCCGTCAGAGGCCCAGCAATTACATCTCTCGTCTCCCTGAGCAGTCTAGGATAGGTGCCATCAGGCCCTGGGGATTTGTCAGTTTTAATGTTACCTAAAAAACCTAACACTTCCTCCCTTGTAATGGAGATTCTCTCTAACGGGTCAACACCTCCCTCTGAGACACTCCCAGTCAACAAGTCCCTCTCCTTTTTGAATACCGATGCAAAGTATTCATTTAGGATCTCCCCTATTCCCTTGGGTTCTAAGCATAATTCCCCTCCTTTGTCCCCGAGAGGTCCGACTTTTTCCCTGACAACTCTTTTGTTCCTAACATTTGAATAAAATGCCTTAGGGTTCTCCTTAATCCTGTCTGCCAAGAACATTTTGTGACCTCTTTTTGCCTTTCTAACTCCCCGTTTTAGTTCGTTCCTACTCTCTCTGTATTCCTCCAGAGCTCCATCTGTTTTCAGTTGCCTGGACCTAACATACGCCTCTCTTTTCTTTTTGATCAGATCCTCAATTTCCCTGGTTATCCACGGCTCTCGAATCCTACCTTTCCTATCCTTCCTTTTTACAGGCACATGCCTGTCCTGCAGCCTTATCAACTGTTCCTTAAAAGACTCCCACATGCCAGACGCGGACTTACCCCCGAACAGCCTCTCCCAATCAACGGCCACCAATTCCTGCCTAATCCGGCTATAGTTAGCCTTCCCCCAATTTAGCACCCTGCCCGTAGGACAGCACTCATCCTTGTCCATTACTATCCTAAAGTTAACAGAGTTGTGGTCACTATTTGCCACATGTTCCCCTACCGAAGATGTACAGGTTAGGTGGATTGGCCATGCTAAATTGCCCCTTAGTGGGGGAATTCAGGGGGACTAGCTAGGGTAAATGCGTGGGGTTATGGGGATAGGGCCTGGGTGGGAATGTGGTCGGTGCAGACTCGATGGACCGAATGGCCTCCTTCTGCACTGTAGGGATTCTCTGATTTTGTGCGTGTGTGTGTGCATGTGTGTGTGCGTGTGTGTGCATGCGTGTGCGTGTGTGTGCATGTGTGCGTGTGTGTGCGCGTGTGCGCGCGCATGTGTGTGTGTGCATGCGTGTGTGCGTGCGTGTGCATGTGTGTGCATGCATGTGTGTGTGCGTGTGTGCGCATGTGCGTGTGTGTGTGCATGCGTTTGTGTGTGCGTGTGTGTGTGAGGCAGATGTGTGAGTGTTAGGGGTGTGTGTGCGTGCTGTGCGCGCACGCATGCATCAGGAGAGTGTGCGTGTGTGCCAGGGGTGTGCGTGTGTGTGTCCGTGTGCGTGTAAGTCTCATTTCCAGAACACGGAATCTCTACAAGACGTGAAGTGTCTTGTGCTCGGCAAGACATGTCTGTACACGATACTGTCCATCAGTATGTCTGAGTAACTTGGTGAATGTCTGCAAGCAGCCACTGGGCTTGTCTGATTCAGACTGTTGTTAGTGAGGGGGAAGTAGTTAGTGGAAATGTTACATAAACGACAGGTAAACAGCAGACAGGAACTCACCAAAAAAATGTGGCATTTAATTTCACAATATATTGTTCCTTTAAACCAAGTAACTTGACGCCCTCAGCACAACACCCTAAAAGGAATACTTGGTCCATCATAAAACGTAGAAGGTACCACACTCCCAAACACTGCACTGTGTGTAATTTTTCAAAAAGGCACTCACCGAGATTTTTCTCAGTTGACTTACTGACCCAGCGAGTTCAGCAGGAGGCCAAATCAAACATTCAGACTTCCCGACTTTCCCTTCCCGAAAGTTAAGGCTGCCTCGCCGTGTGTCACAGAACAGACTGAAGGCTGTTTACATCACCACAGCTCACCTGTGGCCTGGGCATGTCTACCCCGCCACACCCACCCAGCCCAGTTACCCCAGCAACCCCACACACAATTCCGCTTTAATCTACCTCCGTGACGACACGGAATACAAGCCTGAAAGAACAAGCCTCACTCTCACTCTCTCTCTCACAGAGAGTAGAAGCAGGAGGAGGCCACTCGGCCCTTTGAGACATGCTCGTTTTGTGGTGTCCAGATCACCAACAACCTGTCCTGGTCCCCCCCCACGCCGACACTATAGTTAAGAAAGCCCCACCAACGCCTCTACTTTCTCAGAAGACTAAGGAAATTTGGCATGTCCGCTACGACTCTCACCAACTTTTACAGATGCACCATAGAAAGCATTCTTTCTGGTTGTATCACAGCTTGGTCTGGGCTCCTGCTCTGCCCAAGACCGCAAGGAACTACAAAGTGAATGCAGCCCAGTCCCATCACACAAACCAGCCTCCCATCCATTGACTCCGTCTACACTTCCCGCAGCCTTGGGAAAAGTAGCCAGCATAATCAAGGACCCCCACGCACCCCGGACATTGTCTCTTCCACCTTCTTCCGTCGGGAAAAAGATACAAAAGTCTGAGGTCACGTACCGACCGACTCAAGAACAGCTTCTTCCCTGCTGCTGTCAGACTTTTGAATGGACCTACCTCGCACTAAGCTGATCTTTCTCTACACCCTAGCTGTGACTGTAACACTACATTCTGCACTCTCTCCTTTCCTTCTCTATAAACGGTATGCTTTGTCTGTATAGCGCGCAAGAAACAATACTTTTCACTGTATCCCAGTACATGTGACAATAAATCAAACCTATGTACTCTATGAACGGTATGCTTTGTCTGTATAGCACGTAAGAAACAATACTTTTCACTGTATCCCGATACTTGTGACAATAATAAATCAAATCTATGTACTCTATGAACGGTATGCTTTGTCTGTATAGCGCGCAAGAAACAATACTTTTCACTGTATCCCTATACATGTGACAATAATAAATCAGATCTATGTACTCTATGAATGGTATGCTTTGTCTTTATAGCATGCAAGAAACATAACTGTAATTTTAAGTCGGAGGTGGATAGATTTTTGATTAGCAAGGGGTGAAAGGTTATCAGGGGGCCGGCGTAAATGATGTGGGGTTGAGGTTACATTCCGATCGGCAATGATCTTATTGATTGGCAGAGCAGGGGCCGAGGGGCCGAATGGCCTGCTCCGAATGTGTGTGTTGGTGAGAATGTCTAAAGTAGTGCGCATGCCGGAGGCCTGAGATAAAAACAGGAAATGCTGGAAATGCAAAGACATTGGCAGCATCAATGGGAAGAGAAACAAAGGAGCTCCTGATGACAGGTCATCGACCCCACAGCGTTAACTCTTTCTCTCTCTCTCTCTCCTCAAGCTTTGGCTCTTCTTGCTGCATTTGGACACTAAGGGGCAATTTAGCACAGCCAATCCCCCTAACCCGCACATCTTTGGACACTAAGGGGCAATTTAGCATGGCCAATCCCCCTAACCCGCACATCTTTGGACACTAAGGAGCAATTTAGCATGGCCAATCCCCCTAACCCGCACATCTTTGGACACTAAGGGGCAATTTAGCATGGCCAATCCACCTAACCTGCACATCTTTGGACACTAAGGGACAATTTAGCATGGCCAATCCCCCTACCCTGCACATCTTTGGACACTAAGAGGCAATTTAGCATGGCCAATCCACCCAACCCGCAAATCTTTGGACACTAAGGGGACAATTTAGCACGGCCAATCCACCTAACCTGCACATCTTTGGACACATAGGGGCAATTTAGCACGGCCAATCCACCTAACCTGCACATCTTTGGACACATAGGGGCAATTTAGCACGGCCAATCTACCTAACCTACACATCTTTGGACACTAAGAGGCAATTTAGCACGGCCAATCCACCTAACCCACACATCTTTGGACACTAAGGGACAATTTAGCATGGCCAATCCACCTAACTTGCACATCTTTGGACACTAAGGGACAATTTAGCACGGCCAATACACCTAACCTGTCCAAAGTTGTGCAGGTTAAATTTCAGGTTAAATTGCCCCTTGGTGTCCCAAAGATGTGCGGGTTAGGTGGATTGGCCGTGCTAAATTGCCCCTCGTGTCAGGGATATTAGCAGAGTAAACATGAGTGTTGTGGGGATAGGGCCTGGGTGGAATTGTGGTCAGTGCAGACTTGATGGGCTGAATGGCCTCCTGCACTGCTGTGATTATGTGAGCAATAGGAGACACGCAGGAGCAGAATGTCGATAAGGCTAACTGGGAGGGGTCGCTCCTTTTGAATAAAAGAAACACACCCTGGAATCTTTAAATAGAACCGCTACTCTCAATTACAGCAGTGGAGACTGTAAACAAGGCTGTCTCCTGTACTCTGCCCACTTCCCACAATAGGGCGTAACTTTGGAGTTTAACCATTTGACGTCTGCGCTGATCCACAAAGCGAAACCACTCACCAACAATGAACCCGACTGACTGCGTGCCCTCAATGTGTAAGGCGAAACTGGCTGGCTGACACAGCCAGCAAGCCTGTTTTACAGTACAGCACAGAACAGGCCCTTCGGCCCACGATGTTGTGCAGAGCTTTATCTGAAACCAAGATCAAGCTATCCCACTCCCTATCATCCTGGTGTGCTCCATGTGCCTATCCAATAACCGCTTAAATGTTCCTAAAGTGTCTGACTCCACTATCACTGCAGGCAGTCCATTCCACACCCCAACCACTCTCTGCGTAAAGAACCTACCTCTGATATCCTTCCTATATCTCCCACCACGAACCCTATAGTTATGGCCCCTTGTAATAGCTCCATCCACCCGAGGAAATAGTCTTTGAACGTTCACTCTATCTATCCCCTTCATCATTTTATACACCTCTATTAAGTCTCCCCTCAGCCTCCTCCACTTCAGAGAGAACAGCCCCAGCTCTCTCAACCTTTCCTCATAAGACCTACCCTCCAAACCAGGAAGCATCCTGGTAAATCTCCTCTGCACTCTTTCCAGCGCCTTCTCACAATCACTTTCTTCTTGAAGATATTTACTCATCATAACCGTGGAGAGTTAGCGTTAAAGACACTGTCCTAGTAACCCGGAGACACAGGCTTTTCGCCCTGGGGACATGGGTTCAGAACCCATCTTGGGAAGGATTCTCCTATCCTGCCAGCAAGAACAGAGAATTGGGCACCTGTCTCACTGCAGCGGGACTGGAGAATCCCAGTCGCGGGCGAGGCCGGAGAATCCCCGCCCTCAACTCAATCCATAAAATCTGGGATTGAAAGCCAGTCTCAGCAACAACTATCATCTTTCTTTCATCCTTTCTGGTTGTATCACAGCTTGGTCTGGGCTCCTGCTCTGCCCAAGACCGCAAGGAACTACAAAGGGTCGTGAATGTAGCCCAGTCCATCACACAAACCAGCCTCCCATCCATTGACTCTGTCTACACATCCCTCTGCCTCGGGGAAAAGTAGCCGGCATAATCAAGGACCCCCACGCACACCCCGGACATTCTCTCTTCCACCTTCTTCCGTCGGGAAAAAGATTCAAAAGTCTGAGGTCACGCACCGACCGACTCAAGAACAGCTTCTTCCCTGCTGCTGTCAGACTTTTGAATGGACCTACCTCGCACTAAGCTGATCTTTCTCTACACCCGAGCTATGACTGTAACACTGCGTTCTGCACTCTCTCCTTTCCTTCGCCCCTCTGTACTCTATGAACAGTATGTTTTGTCTGTATCGCGCGCAAGAAACAATACGTTTCACACTATCCCAATGCATGTGACAATAATAAATCAAATCCATGTACTCTATGAACGGTATGCTTTGTCTGCATAGCGCGTAAGAAACAATACTTTTCACTGTTTCCCAATGCATGTGACAATAATAAATCAAATCCATGTACTCTATGAACGGTATGCTTTGTCTGCATAGCGCGTAAGAAACAATACTTTTCACTGTTTCCCAATGCATGTGACAATAATAAATCTAATCTATGTACTCTATGAACAGTATGCTTTGTCTGTATAGTGCACAAGAAACAATTCCTTTCTCTGTATCCCAATACATGCTGTGGAGATGCCGGTGTTGGACTGGGGTAAACACAGTAAGAAGTATAACAACACCAGGTTAAAGTCCAACAGGTTTACATGGGCCATGAGGTGGCACAGTGGGTTAGCACTGCTGCCTCACAGCGCCAAGGACCCGGGTTCGATTCCCGGCTCGGGTCACTGTCTGTGCGGAGTCTGCACGTTCTCCCCGTGTCTGTGTGGGTTTCCTCCGGGTGCTCCGGTTTCCTCCCACAGTCCGAAAGACGTGCTGGTTAGGGTGCGTCGGCCGTGCTAAATTCTCCCTCAGTGTAACCCGAACAGGAGTGTGGCGACTAGGGGATTTTCACAGTAACTTCATTGCTGTGTTAATGTAAGCCTAACTTGTGACACGAATAAATAAACATTGAAAAAAATAAATCAAATCAAATCAAAATGGCCCTTGAAAAAGGCTCATCTTCTTTTCCGTCTTTATCTGCTTGCTGGAGCAGTGATACTTCGCATCAATAATTACAAAAGTTTCCAGGATTGTTATTGGACATCAGTTGGAAGAATGTGGGACTCACTCCCACGGGGGAGTGGGGAAGAATGTGGGATTCGCTCCCACGGGGGAGTGGGGGAGAATGTGGGATTCGCTCCCACGGGGGAGTGGGGGAGAATGTGGGACTCGCTCCCATGGGGGTGTGGGGGGGGAGAATGTGGGACTCGCTCCCACGGGGGAGTGGGGGAGAATGTGGGACTCCCTCCCACGGGGGAGTGGGGGAGAATGTGGGACTCGCTCCCTCGGGGGAGTGGGGGAGAATGTGGGACTTGCTCCCACGGGGGAGTGGGGGAGAATGTGGGATTCGCTCCCACGGGGGAGTGGGGGAGAATGTGGGACTTGCTCCCACGGGGGAGTGGGGCAGAATGTGGGACTTGCTCCCACAGAAGGAGTGGGGGAGAATGTGGGACTCGCTCCCACGGGGGAATGAGGGGAGAATGTGGGACTCGCTCCCATGGGGGGAGTGGGGAAAATGTGCGACTCGCTCCCACGCGGGAGTGGGGGAGAATGTGGGACTCGCTCCCACGGGGGGAGTGGGGGAGAATGTGGGACTCGCATCCACAGGGGGAGTGGGGGAGAATGTGGGACTCGCTCCCACGGGGGAGTGAGGGGAGAATGTGGGACTCTCTCCCACGCGTGAGTGGGGGAGTATGTGGGACTCGCTCCCACGGGGGGAGTGGGGAAAATGTGCGACTCGCTCCCACGGGGGAGTGGGGGAGAATGTGGGACTCGCTCCCACGGGGGGAGTGGGGGAGAATGTGGGACTCGCTCCCACAGGGGGAGTGGGGGGGAGAATGTGGGACTCGCTCCCATGGGGGGAGTGGGGGAGAATGTGGGACTCGCTCCCATGGGTGGAGAGGGGGGGAGAATGTGGGACTCGCTCCCACGGGGGAGTGGGGGAGAATGTGGGACTCGCTCCCGTGGCGGGAGTGGGGGAGAATGGGGACTTGCTCCCAAGGGGAGTGGGGGGAATGTGGGACTCGCTCCCACAGGTGGAGTGGGGGGGAATGTGGGACTCGCTCCCACAGGTGGAGTGGGGGAGAATGTGGGACTCGCTCCCACAGGTGGAGTGGGGGAGAATGTGGGACTCGCTCCCATAGGGGAGTGGGGGAGAATCTGGGACTCGCTCCGACGGGGGGAGAATGTGGGACCCGCTCCCACGGGGGGAGTGGAGGGAGAATGTGGGACTCGCTCCCACGGGGGGAGTGGGGGGAGAATGTGGGACTCGCTCCCACGAGGGGAGTGGGGAAGAATCTGGGACTCGCTCCGACGGGGGGAGAATGTGGGACCCGCTCCCACGGGGGGAGTGGAGGGAGAATGTGGGACTCGCTCCCACGGGGGGAGTGGGGGGAGAATGTGGGACTCGCTCCCACGGGGGGAGTGGGGGAGAATGTGGGACTCGCTCCCACGGGGGGAGTGGGGGAGAATGTGGGACTCGCTCCCACGGGGGGAGTGGGGGAGAATGTGGGACTCGCTCCCACGGGGGGAGTGGGGGAGAATGTGGGACTCGCTCCCATAGGGGAGTGGGGAAGAATCTGGGACTCGCTCCGACGGGGGGAGAATGTGGGACCCGCTCCCACGGGGGGAGTGGAGGGAGAATGTGGGACTCGCTCCCACGGGGGGAGTGGGGGGAGAATGTGGGACTCGCTCCCACGGGGGGAGTGGGGGAGAATGTGGGACTCGCTCCCACGGGGGGAGTGGGGGAGAATGTGGGACTCTCTCCCACGGGGGGAGTGGGGGAGAATGTGGGACTCGCTCCCACGGGGGGAGTGGGGGAGAATGTGGGACTCGCTCCCACGGGGGGAGTGGGGGAGAATGTGGGACTTGCTCCCACGGGGGAGTGGGGGAGAATGTGGGACTTGCTCCCACGGGGGGAGTGGGGGAGAATGTGGGACTTGCTCCCACGGGGGAGTGGGGGAGAATGTGGGACTCGCTCCCACGGGGGGAGTGGGGGAGAATGTGGGACTCGCTCCCACAGGGAGCGGGGAGAATGTGGGAGTCCCTGGCACAGGGAGTGGCCGGGGTAAAGAGCAGAGATACATTGAAGTGGGCAGGAAGGAGAAAGGAATAAAAGGATATGGTGATGGCGGAGGGGTGATGCAGAGTGGGTGTGGGGAGCGTGGTGTAGTACAGGAACACCAGCACGGAGCAGTGGGGCCGAATGGCCTATTTCTCAGGCTGTAAACAGTACGGCCTTTCTGTTTTCGAGGTGAAGCTGACTCCATGACAGGGTGTTCCATCACAGATCACCCGTCATCGAACCTCAGCGCTGAGTCAGAGTTACGTGTTCAATGTGCAACCACCTCCTCAAGCTTTTGTGTCCAGACTTGTCCCGACTACATTGTGTCGAGGCTACATTCCCTGCTCATTGGGGTCTGACTACCCACACGCCCAAGATCAGCCTTGCCCAACCGAAAGGAATGTGAGCGTGTCGAACCCTGTCGGACCAGATGGTCAACACATCAGCGGAGCAGCCATGCTGATAACATGATCATCTCTGCTCTGGCGTGAGGTTTCTCTCGGGGCAGAGCCTTTTGTCTGCCTTTCCCTCTGGTGTTGTCTGGAAAGGTGTATTACAAAATGCACCGCAGTTTCCACACAAGGTTCTTTGCTAAGCGTTGTTGCTGGGGGAGGGAAAATTGATATTTTGATTCATACAACTGCAAATTCTTCATCCCTCACACCCCGTCCTGAACGTCCGGCCCATCGCCTGGAACCTGTGTCCCCTCAGCACAGTGGGTGCACCCACATGGGGACTGACTGATGTCCAATAACAATCCTGGAACTCCCTCCCTAACAGCACTGTGGGTGTACCTACCCCACACAGGGGACTGACTGATGTCCAATAACAATCCTGGAACTCCCTCCCTAACAGCACTGTGGGTGTACCTACCTCACACACGGGGACTGACTGATGTCCAATAACAATCTCGGAACTCCCTCCCTAACAGCACTGTGGGTGTACCTACCCCACACACGGGGACTGACTGATGTCCAATAATAATCCTGGAACTCCCTCCCTAACAGCACTGTGGGTGTACCTACTCCACACACGGGGACTGACTGATGTCCAATAAAAATCCCGGAACTCCCTCCCTCACAGCGTGGTGGGTGTACCCACCCGACACACGGGTACTGGCTGACTTAGGTGGATTACTATTTGGCAAATAAGGCAAACGTTACCAGGGGTAGATGGGAATGTAGAACTCGAAATATAAACATGTGTAGGGCAGCTTTTGTGTTCTGGACTCGTGCTTGCTTGCAAGTAAGTTGACCGGGCCACTAATGTCACTACACGCAGACACCTAGCAGTGAGGTGATGGCCTTGTGGTATTATCGCTGGACTATTAATCCAGAAACTCCAGCTAATGTTCTGGGGGACCCGGGTTCAAATCCCACCACTGCAAGTTGTGGAATTTGAATTCAATAAAGAATTGTGGAATTAAAAATCCACTGATGACCCATTGTTGGAAAAACCCATCTGGTTCCCTTTAGGGAAGAAAATCTGCCCTCCTTACCCCAGTCTGGCCTACATGTGACTCCAGAGCCACACAGCAATGGGGCTGCACAGTGGGTTAGCACTGCTGCCTCACAGCTCCAGGGAGCCGGTTCGATTCCCGGCTTGGGTCACTGTCTGTGTGGAGTCTGCACGTTCTCCCCGTGCCTGCGTGGGTTTGCTCCGGTTTCATCCCACAGTCGGAAAGACGTGCGGGTTAGGGTGCATTGACCTGAACAGGTGCCGGAGTGTGGCGACTAGGGGATTTTCACAGTAACTTCATTGCAGTGTTAATGTAAGCCAACTTGTGACACTAATGAATAAACTTCATTTTACTTATGTGGTTGTCTCTCAACTACCCTTGGGCAACTAGGGATGGGCAGTAAATGCTGGCCCAGCCAGCGACGCCCATGTCCCACAAATGAATTTTAAAAAGGCGGAGGAAGAGATGGTGGGAGGAGGGTTGGATAGATCGGGAGACGGTGGCAGCCGGGGGGGTGGGGGCGGAAGGCCTCATCTGCTCCCAACGCCAGCTAATCGCATCACTAGGTTCTGCACTGTGCTACCCTCATCATGCAGGTTGCTGACGATTCCTTCAGCCTTGGCTTGTGCAAGGTATTAGTCATTGGGTTTTGGGTTTCCTGTGGCTGGAAGGCATCAGGAAATTCCACAATGAGATTTTTTTTTGTTTCCAGATTTATTGTTGACAAAATCGTGGTTGATTTTTCTTTTCCAAAAGACTTTGCAAAGAGTGGGAATAGGCAGGAACATTGCAATCGAACTTTTCTTTCTAATCAGATTCCTTTCCGGGCGCCAGGTATTTGTCGACACTTCCAATACTGTTCATCCTGATTAAATTTGATTCATTATTGTCACATGTATTGGGATACAGTGAAAAGTATTGTTTCTTGCGTGCTATACAGACAAAGCATACCGTTCATAGAGTACATAGATTTGATTTATTATTGTCACATGTATTGGGATACAGTGAAAAGTATTGTTTCTTGCGCGCTATACAGACAAGGCATACCGTTCATAGAGTTCATAGATTTGATTTATTATTGTCACATGTATTGGGGTGCGTGGGGTCCTTGATTATGCCGGCTGCTTTGCCGAGGCAGCGGGAAGTGTAGACAGAGTCAATGGATGGTAGGCTGGTTTGAGTGATGGGACTGGGCTACGTTCACGACCCTTTTGTAGATCCTTGCGGTCTTGGGCAGAGCAGGAGCCCATACCAAGCTGTGATACAACCAGAAAGAATGCTTTCTATGGTGCATCTGTAAAAGTTGGTGAGAGTCGTAACGGACATGCCAAATTTCCTTAGTCTGGCTTTATACAATCATTAGGGTTTTTGACAGGGTGCATGTGGAGGGTTTTTGCTCTCACAGGGGTGGGTGTCACTGTTTAAAAATAAGGGGTCGCCCATTTAAAACGAGGCAAAATTATTTTCCGGCTTGGATCATATCTGTGCGGAGTCTGCACGTTCTCCCCGTGTCTGCGTGGGTTTCCTCCGGGTGCTCCGGTTTCCTCCCACAGTCCGAAAGATGTGCTGGTTAGGGTGGATTGGCCGTGCTAAATTCTTCCTCAGTGTAACCCGAACAGGAGTGTGGCGACTGGAGGGATTTTCACAGTAACTTCATTGCAGTGTTAATGTAAGCCTTACTTCTGACACTAATAAATAAACATTCCTCTCTGAAGTTTGTGATACTCTGGAGCTCTCTTCCTCAAGAGGGTGAGGCGATGGCCTAGTGGTATTAACACTAGACTATTAATCCAGAAACTCCAGCTAATGTTCTGGGGGACCCGGGTTCGAATCCCGCCACGGCAGATGGTGGAATTTGAATTCAATAAAAAATATCTGGAATTAAGAATCTACTGATGACCCAGTGTCGGAAAAAAACCCATCTGGTTCCCTTTAGGGAAGGAAATCTGCCGTCCTTACCCCGGTCTGGCCTACATGTGACTCCAGAGCCCACAGCAATGTGGTTGACTCTCAACTGCCCTCTGAAATGGCCGAACAAGTCACTCTGTTCAGGGGCAACTCGGGATGGGCAATGAATGCTGACCCCACCAGCCAGCGACGCCCATGTCCCACGAATGGATAAGAAACCAGTGGAGGTGGAAGCAGAGTCTTTTTAAGGCAGAGGTGGATCAATTTTTGGTGAGCAAGTGGAGGGAGGTGTAGGCGGGTTGAGATTACTGTGAGACCATTGAATGGTGCTGCAGCCTTGAGGGGCTGAATGGCCTCCTCCTGCTTGTTGTTCGTACGTATGTTTAACCATTCCATACTGGTGTTTTTCCCTCTGTAACTTAATTGTTTACTGGATGCAGGTGTCACTGTCCAGGTCCCAGCATTCACTCCCCGTCCCTAATCGCCCCTTGAGAAGTTGGTTGGTGAGCCGCCATCTTGAACCCACTGCAGCCCCGCGTGGGGTAGGTACACCCACAGTGCTGTTAGAGAGGGAGTTCCAGGATTGTTATTGGACATCAGTCTCTCCCCGTGTGTGGGGTAGGTACACCCACAGTGCTGTTAGGGAGGGAGTTCCAGGATTGTTATTGGACATCATTTCGTCCCCGTGTGTGGGGTAGATTTCCTTCCACAGTCCAAAGATGTACAGGTTAGGTGGATTGGCCATGCTAAATTGCCCCTTAGTGTCCAAAGATGTGCGGGTTAGGTGGATTGGCCGTGCTAAATTGCCCCTTAGTGTCCAAAGATGTGCAGGTTTGGTGGATTGGCCATGCTAAATTGCCCCTTAGTGTCAGGGGGACTAGCTCGGGTAAATACATGGGGTTACGGGGATAGGGCCTGGGTGGGATTGTGGTAGGTGCAGACTCGATGGGCCAAATGGCCTCCTTCTGCACTGTAGATTCTATGATTCTATGAATCCTATTGGATTGTCCTGAGGGGACTAGTAATTAATCTCCAAAAACCTGCGGTAGCTGCCAAGCTCCTGACACACCTCCTGTCTCCCCAAAGCCTCTCCATCACCAATGACAGTTAAACGAAGGAGATAGTCATCAACTTCAGGAAGTGTAGTGGAGAACATGCCCCTGTCTACATCAATGGTGATGAAGCGGAAATCGTTGAGAGCTTCAAGTTTCTCGGTGTCCAGATCACCAACAACCTGTCTTGGTCCCCCCCACGCTGACACTATAGTTAAGAAAGCCCCACCAATGCCTCTACTTTCTCAGGAGGCTAAGGAAATTCAGCATGTCCACTACGACTCTCACCAACTTTTACTGATGCCCCATAGAAAGCATTCTTTCTGGTTGTATCACAGCTTGTTAAGGCTCCTGCTCTGCCCAAGACCGCAAGAAACTACAAAGGGTCGTGAATGTAGCCCAGCCCCATCATCCAAACCAGCCTCCCATCCATTGACTCCGTCTACACTTCCTGCTGCCTCAGGAAAAGCAGCCAGCATAATCAAGGACCCCACGCACCCCGGACATTCTCTCTTCCACCTTCTTCCATCGGGAAAAAGATACAGAAGTCTGAGGTCACGAACCGACCGACTCAAGAACAGCTTCTTCCCTGCTGCTGTCAGACTTTTGAATGGACCTACCTCGCATTAAGTTGATCTTTCTCTGCACCCTAGCTGTGACTGTAACACTACATTCTGCACTCTCTCCTTTCCTTCTCTATGAATGGTATGCTTTGTATCGCGCTCAAGAAACAATACTTTTCACTGTATACTAATACATGTGACAATAATAAATCAAATCTATGTACTCTATGAACGGTATGCTTTGTCCGTATAGCGCGCAAGAAACAATACTTTTCACTGTATCCCGATACATGTGACAATAATAAATCAAATCTATGTACTCTATGAACGGTATGCTTTGTCTGTATAGCACACAAGAAACAATACTTTTCACTGTATCCCGATACATGTGACAATAATAAATCAAATCAGATCAAAGGAGTTAGCCCGTCACTGTTACCATCGCAGTGCCACGAGTGAGACCAAGAGACGGAATTTTCTCGTCCTGCCCGCCATGGGAATCGTAGCGGGCGGGACATGGGACATGCGAAGGTCCGCTGACCTCGGGTGGGATTCTCCGGCTTTTCAGTGAGCGCGGCCGGAAAACTTTGCCGCTAGTCTCGATTCCATACAGTTCCCCGTCACGTTACAGCGAGACACGTTGCCCCTTCATGGGTTAGTGAATTCTCGGAAGGGTGCAGAGAAGCAGTCGGGAACCGTCACAAGCGCAGCGCGGGTTTCGCCCACCCCGACCGACCACGCGTGGGGATCACCCCCCCGCTCCTCTTTGGGATTCTATCGAAAGGGCGGATCCCATGTCACCAAGCGCTCGTAGGGAACAGGTGAGGAAACGTAAACAGTCATTTTTAATAAGAAAAAGTCTCGAGGCATGACTCAACGCCACTCCTCTAGTTAGTCTGCCAATAGGTATGTGCACAGAGCTGCAGACACAAACTCCCCTCTCCCCACAAAACACGCTCTGTCTGCCAGTATAAATCACTTTGGTCGGAGTGATGAGGTTCCGAGGACGAGACGCCTCATCACTGATGACTGATTTAGAGCGGGAACGCCTTTCAGCTTGCCCCTTCTGCGTCTCCCCCCCTTCCCACAGCACCCCCCTGCACCACACACACACACACACCACACACACACACACAAAACACCCCCATCCCACAACAACTTGAATTTATGTTTTTTTTCTCAAAACAATAATCAATAAATCATCGCAGAAATCTCCCCCACTATCAACATCCTGGGGGTTACCATTGACCATCACTGAATCCCCCCACTATCAACATCCTGGGGGTCACCACTGACCAGAAACTCAACTGGACTCACCACATAAACACAGTGGCTACCAGAGCAGGTCAGAGGCTGGGAATCCTGCGGAGAGTAACTCACCTCCTGACTCCCCAAAGCCTGTCCACCATCTTCAAGGCACAAGTCAGAAGTGTGATGGAATACTCCCCACTTGCCTGGATGAGTGCGGCTCCGAACAACAATCTCCACTTGCCTGGAAGAGTGCGGCTCCCAACAACAATCTCCACTTGCCTGGATGAGTGCGGCTCCCAACAACAATCTCCACTTGCCTGGATGAGTGCTCCAACAACACTCTCCACTTGCCTGGATGAGTGCGGCTCCCAACAACAATCTCCACTTGCCTGGATGAGTGCGGCTCCAACAACAGTCTCCACTTGCCTGGATGAGTGCGGCTCCCAACAACAATCTCCACTTGCCTGGATGAGTGCGGCTCCCAACAACAATCTCCACTTGCCTGGATGAGTGCGGCTCCATCAACACTCAAGAAGCACGACACCATCCAGGACAAAGCAGCCCCGCTCGATCGACACGCTAACCACAAACACTCACTGCCTCCACCACCGACGCTCAGTAGCAGCCGTGTACCATCTACAAGATGCACTGCAGCGACTCACCAAAGATCCTTAAACAGCACCTTCCAAACCCGCCACCTCTACCATCTAGAAGGACAAGGGCAGCAGATACATGGGAACACCACCACCTGCATGTCCCGCTCCAAGCCACTCACCATCCTGACTTGGAAATATATCGGCCGTTCCTTCGCTGTCGCTGGGTCAAAATCCTGGAATTTCCTCCCTAACGGCATTGTGGGTCAACCCACAGGACTGCAGCGATTTCAAGAAGGCAGCTCACCGCCACCTTCTCAAGGGCAACAAGGGATGGGCAATAAATGCTGGCCAGCCAGCTTCGCCCATGTCCCACAAATTAATGAATAAAACAAAAGCAAAATTGCAGGGTTGACATCCCCCGGTGGGGCACCAGAACTAAAATAAAACATTTGATTTGATTTATTATTGGCACATGTATTAACATACAGTGAAAAGTATTGTTTCTTGCGCGCTATACAGACAAAGCATACTGTTCATAGAGAAGGAAAGGAGAGAGTGCAGAATGTAATGTTACAGTCATAGCTAGGGTGTAGAGAAAGATCAACTTAATGCGAGGTAGGTCCATTCAAAGGTCTGACAGCAGCAGAGAAAAAGCTGTTCTTGAGTCGGTTGGTACGTGACCTCAGACTTTTGTATCTTTTTCCCCGACGGAAGAAGGTGGAAGAGAGAATGTCCAGGGTGCGTGGGGGTCCTTAATTATGCTGGCTGCTTTTCCCGAGGCAGCGGGAAGTGTAGACGGAGTCAATGGATGGGAGGCTGGTTTGTGTGTTGGATTGGGCTACATTCACAACCTTTTGTAGTGTCTTGCGGTCTTGGGCAGAGCAGGCGTCATACCAAGCTGTGATACAACCAGAAAGAATACTTTCTATGGTGCATCTGTAAAAGTTGGTGAGAGTCGTAGCTGACATGCCAAATTTCCTTCGTCTTCTGAGAAAGTAGAGGCGTTGGTGGGGCTTTCTTAACTATAGTGTCGGCGTGGGGGGACCAGGACAGGTTGTTGGTGATCTGGACACCTAAAATCCTGAAGCTCTCAACCATTTCTACTTGTTGATGTAGACAGGGGCATGTTCTCCACTACACTTCCTGAAGTCGATGACAATCTCCTTCGTTTTGTTGACGTTGAGGGAGAGATTATTGTTGCCGCACCAGTTCACCAGATTCCCTATCTCATTCCTGTACTCTGTCTCGTCATTGTTTGAGATCCGACGCACTACATGGAAGGGAAACTAAATTAATTGAAATCAAAGTGATAATCCAGGCGGTGATAATGCCCTCCAGCCGTGTCCACTGGGCTTGGAAGGAACTTGAATTCATGCAGCATCTTTCAATGTTGAAAATGTGAATATTGTGAACAGTTCTGGGCCCTTTAGCTAAGGAAAGATAAACTAGTATTGGAGGCAGTCCAGAGAAGGTTCACTAGGTTGACGCCTAGTATGGAGGGATGTTCTTACGAGGAGAAGTTGAGTAGGCTGGGCCTGTACTATAAGGCCGTAAGATATAGGAGCAGAATTAGGCCATTCAGCCCATCCCCGCCATGGCCGATAAGTTTCTCAACCCCATTTTCCAGCCTTTTCCCATGTAACCTTTGATTCCCCTTACCAATCAAGAATCTATCTATCTCTGTCTTACATACACTCAAAGGGATGACTCTTTAGAACCGAGATGAGGAGGAATTTCTTCAGCCAGAGGGTGGGTGAATCTGTGGAACTCATTGCCACAGAGGAGGGCGGGTCACTGAGTGTCTTTGAGACAGAGATCGATAGGTTCTTGACTGGTAAAGGGGTCAAAGGTTACGGGGAGAAGACAGGGGAAGGGGATTGAGAACATCAGCCATCGCAGAGCAGACTCAATGGGCCGAATGGTCTAATTCTGCTCCTATATCTTATGGTCTTATGACATGAAATAGGCCAGAGGCTTCCAATCCCACACCGCAGGCTGGATTTGAACGCGGGTCCCAGAAACAGAAGGAAATCCACAAAAATTACCAAATCGCAATGGGTGCCGACACTATAGGTTAAGACGGCCCACCAACACCTCTACTTTCTCTATGAACGGTATGCTTTGTCTGTATGGCGTGCAAGAAACAATACTTTTCACTGTATCCCAATACACGTGACAATAATAAATCAAATCTATGTACTCTATGAATGGTATGCTTTGTATAGCGCGCAAGAAACAATACCTTTCACTGTGTCCCGATACATGTGACAATAATAAATCAAATCTATGTACTCTATGAATGGTATGCTTTGTATAGTGCGCAAGAAACAATACTTTTCACTGTATCCCAATACACGTGACAATAATAAATCAAATCAAATCAGAGGATGGATAAAATCGTGCTCCTTTATCCCGTCAGAGAATAAACTCTTTCTGTGCGTGGTAAATAAACTGGGGCGGCACGGTGGCACAGTGGGTTAGCACTGCTGCCTCACTGCGCCAGGGACCTGGGTTCGATTCCCGGCTCGGGTCACTGTCTGTGCGGAGTCTGCACGTTCTCCCCGTGTCTGCGTGGGTTTCCTCCGGGTGCTCCGGTTTCCTCCCACAGTCCGAAAGACGTGCTGGTTAGGGTGGATTGGCCGTGCTAACTTCTCCCTCAGTGTAACCCGAACAGGTGCCGGAGTGTGGCGACTAGGGGATTTTCACAGTAACTTCATTGCAGTGTTAATGTAAGCCCACTTGTGATACTAATAAATAAACTTTAAACAAGATGTGACGGAAGGGGCTACAGAAAGGGACTAAAAGGGAATAGCGTGGACTCTGCAGTTCTGAAGAAGAGGTACATAGGACCCCGAACTCTGTTTCTCTCCCTTGACACTGGAGGGGGTGCAGAGGAGATTCACCAGGATGCTGCCTGGGATGGAATATTTAAGTTACAAAGAGAGGTTGGGTAGGCTTGGGTTGTTTTCTCTGGAGCAGAGAAGACTGAGGGGGCGACCTGATTGAGGTGTTCAAGATTATCAGTGACAGGGACAGGGTGGATAAGGAGCAGCCGTTCCCCTTAGTTGAAGGGTCAGTCACGAGGGGACACAGGTTCAAGGTGAGGAGGTGGGAGGTTTAGGGAGGGATGTGAGGAAAAGCTTTGGTGTGGTGAGGGTCTGGAATGCGCTGTCTGGGAGGGTGGTGGAGGCGGGATGCCTCACATCCTTTAAAAATTATCTGGATGAGCACTTGGCACGTCATAACATTCAGGGCTCTGGGCCAAGCCCTGGTGAATGGGATTAGATCGATGTTTCTCACGGGTTGGTGCAGACTTGATGGGCTGAAGGGCCTCTTCTGCACTCTGTGACTACCCCAGACCTGCTAGGCTTTACCCTCTAGCTCCCACCAGTACCCCCTCCCCTCCCGCCCCCCACTCCCCCATCCCCGCTTTGTTTTTATTCTAGAAATCGGAGTGTTTTAAGTGTCACCCAACTGTGATCATGCATGCATCAGTTGGGGAGGGGCAGTTAGCAAGGAGCTTGTTTCTTTGGGGACGGCAAGTGAACTCTCATCAACTTTTACAGATGCGCCATAGAAAGCATTCTTTCTGGTTGTATCACAGCTTGGTCTGGGCTCCTGCTCTGCCCAAGACCGCAAGGAACTACAAAGGGTCATGAATGTAGCCCAATCCATCACACAAACCAGCCTCCCATCCACTGACTCCGTCTACACTTCCCGCTGCCTTGGGGAAAAGCAGCCGGCATAATTAAGGACCCCCACGCACCCCGGACATCTCTCTTCCACCTTCTTCCATCGGGTGAAAGATACAAAAGTCTGAGGACACGCACCGACCGACTCAAGAACAGCTTCTTCCCTGCTGCTGTCAGACTTTTGAATGGACTTATCTTGCATTAAGTTGATCTTTCTCTACACCCTAGCTGTGACTGTAACTCGACATTCTGCACTCTCTCCTTTCCTTCTCCCTTATGTACTCTATGAATGGTATGCTTTGTATGGTGCGCAAGAAACAATACTTTTCACTGTGTCCCAATACACGTGACAATAATAAATCAAATCAAAGCAAAAATCAAGAGGTAATCTACATACATGCTATTTAATAACCAGTGCAGCCGCCTTGGCATCACCAATAACTTTAGAAAGTGAGGGGTGGGTTGGGTTACTGAAACAACACGTCTCTTTCCCCCTTGCCAGGGACACAGCGGTGGTTACAGTCCGAATCTGCCAGGGACACAGCGGTGGTTACAGTCCGAATCTGCCACAGGGCAGCGATGAAGGTAGATGGAACCAGGCAGTTTAATGATTAACCTGCAGCAGCCCCAGTGACACACTGGAGTGACAAATTCCTCCTGGCAGCACAAGCTCAGCTCCCTCCAACTTCTCAATTTCAACAATCAGTTTCTCCCTATCTCTCTCTGTCTGTCTCTGTCTCCCTCTCTCTGTCTGTCTCTCCCTCTCTCTGTCTGTCTCTCCCTCTCTCTGTCTGTCTCTCACTCTCTCTGTCTGTCTCTCACTCTCTCTGTCTGTCTCTCACTCTCTCTGTCTGTCTCTCACTCTCTCTGTCTGTCTCTCACTCTCTCTGTCTGTCTCTCACTCTCTCTGTCTGTCTCTCACTCTCTCTGTCTGTCTCTCACTCTCTCTGTCTGTCTCTCACTCTCTCTGTCTGTCTCTCACTCTCTCTGTCTGTCTCTCACTCTCTCTGTCTGTCTCTCACTCTCGCTGTCTGTCTCTCACTCTCGCTGTCTGTCTCTCACTCTCTCTGTCTGTCTCTCCCTCTCTCTGTCTGTCTCTCACTCTCTCTGTCTGTCTCTCACTCTCTCTGTCTGTCTCTCACTCTCTCTGTCTGTCTCTCACTCTCTCTGTCTGTCTCTCACTCTCTCTGTCTGTCTCTCACTCTCTCTGTCTGTCTCTCACTCTCTCTGTCTGTCTCTCACTCTCTCTGTCTGTCTCTCACTCTCTCTGTCTGTCTCTCACTCTGTCTGTCTCTCACTCTCTCTGTCTGTCTCTCACTCTCTCTGTCTGTCTCTCACTCTCTCTGTCTGTCTCTCACTCTCTCTGTCTGTCTCTCACTCTCTCTGTCTGTCTCTCACTCTCTCTGTCTGTCTCTCACTCTCTCTGTCTGTCTCTCACTCTCTCTGTCTGTCTCTCACTCTCTGTCTGTCTCTCTCTCTGTCTGTCTCTCTCTCTGTCTGTCTCTCTCTCTCCCCCTCTCTCTCTGTCTGTCTCTCTGTCTTTCAGTCTCTCGCTCTGTCTCTCTCTCTCTCTGTCAGTCTCTCTGTCTCTCTCTCTCTATCTCTCTCTGTCAGTCTCTCTCTGTCTCTGTTTCTCCCACTGTCTCTCTGTCAGCCTGTCTGTCTCTCTCTCTGTGTCTCTCCCTCCCTGTCAGTCTCTCTCTTTCTCTCTCTGTCTCTCTCTCTGTCAGTCTCCCTCTCTGTAAGTCTCCCCTCTGTCTGAATCTGTCTGTCTCTGTCTCTCTCTCTCTTTGTCTGTCTGTCTGTCTCTGTTTCTCTCTTCCTGTCTCTGTCTGTCTCTCTGTCAGCCCCTCTGTCTCTCCCTCTGTCAGCCTCTCTCTTTGTCTGTCTCTCTGTGTTTCTCTCTGTCAACCTCTCTCTCTCTCTCAGCCTCTCTCTTTGTCTGTCTGTCTGTCTGTCTCTCTCTCTGTCCCTAACTCTCCCTCTCCCTGTCTCCCCCCTCTCTCTCTCTCTGTCACTCCGTCAGCCTCTCTGCCAGTCTCTCTCTTTGTCTGCCTGTCTCTCTGTCTCTCTCTCTCCCTAACTCTCCCTCTCTCTCCTTGTCTTGCCCTCTGTCTCTCTCCCTCTCTGTCTCCCTCTCTCTGTCAGTCTATCTCTCTCTGTCTCCCTCTCTGTCAGTCTCTCTCTCTCACTCAGCTCTTTTTATCTGTCTGTCCATCTCTGTCTCTCT
This sequence comes from Mustelus asterias, assembly GCF_964213995.1. NCBI lineage: Eukaryota > Metazoa > Chordata > Chondrichthyes > Carcharhiniformes > Triakidae > Mustelus > Mustelus asterias. The sequence goes on from NW_027590831.1 coordinate 150,412, forward strand.
CTCTCTGTCAGTCTCTCTCTGTCTTTCTCTCGTCTCTCTCTGTGTATCTCTCTCTCCCTCCCTCTCTTTCTCTCTGTCAGCCTGTCTGTCAACCTTTCTGTTTGTCTATCTCTCTCTCCCCCTCATTATCAGTCTCTCTCTCCCTGACTCTCTCTCTCTCTGTCTGCCTCTGTGCGCTTCTCTCTGTGTCCCTCGGTGTCTGTCTGTCCACACACTCACCTCCCATTCTGCTCCTCCGTGTCCCCCTTCCCTCTGTGCATCAGCCGCTCCTCGCTTTCCATCAGTCGCGAACTCATGTCATTTGTTGCAAACTTTTTTAAAAGTTCAATGGAGTTGAAAACTTTTCCCCTCCAGCCTTCTGACTCTCTCTGATCGCCCCTTACTTTTTTTTTTCTCTCTCTATGTAATTTCCCTCTACACTCCCCACCTCTTCCTCTTCCCCTCTCCCTCCCCCCAGTGAGGAGGGAACAGAGTTGAGAAATCAGACTGTCAGCATCTCTCCCCCCACCCCCCTTTCTCACACCGTCACTGCAACAGCACACAGGGAGCCGCAACAGGGTCCTAGCGCTGTATGTTAGTTAGAACTAAAGAACTAGGAGCAGGAGTAGACCATCTGACCTCTCGAGCCTGCCCCGCCATTCAATAAGATCATGGCTGATCTTTTCATGGACTCAGCTCCACTTACCCACCCGCTCCCCTTAATTCCTTCACCGTTCCAAAATCCATCTATCCTTGCCTTAAAAACATTCAACGAGGTAGCCTCAACTGGGCAGGGAATTCCACAGATTCACAACCCTTTGTGTGAAGAAGTTCCTCCTCAACTCAGTCCTAAATCTGCTTCCCCTTATTTTGTGACCATGTCCCCTAGTTCTAGTTTCACCCGCCAGTGGAAACAACTTCCCTGTTTCTATCTTATCTATTCCCTTCATAATCTTAAATGTTTCTATAAGATCTCCCCTCACTCTTCTGAATTCCAATGAGTATAGCCCCAGTCTACTCAGTCGCACCTCATAAGCCAACCCTCTCAACTCCGGAATCAACCGAGTGAATCTCCTCTGCACCCCCTCCAGTGCCAGTATATCCTTTCTCAAGTAAGGAGACCAAAACTGTACACAGTACTCCAGGTGTGGCCTCACCAGCACCTTATACAGCTGCAACATAACCTCGCTGTTTTTAAACTCCATCCCTCTAACAATGAAGGACAAAATTCCATTTGCCTTCTTAATTACCTGCTGCACCTGCAAACCAAATCCTTGAGATTCCTGCACAAGGACACCCAGGTCCCTCTGCACAGCAGCATGCGGCAATTTTTTACCATTTAAATAATCGTCCATTTTGCTGTTATTCCTACCAAAATGGATGACCTCACATTTGCCAACATTGTACTCCATCTGCCAGACCCTCGCCCACTCACTTAGACTATCTATATCCCTTTGAGAGTTTCAGCGTCCTCTGCACACTTTGCTCTGCCACCCATCTTAGTGTCATCTGTGAATTTTGATACACTACACTTGGTCGCCAACTCCAAATCATCGATATAAATTGTGCCTTTGCTGGTGGGAGGGGAAGGGGTGGAGGGTGTGTGTATGGGGGGGATGGTGGTGGTTGGAGAGGGGATGTGGAGGATGAGTTGTGGAGGAGGTGTGGGGGAAGTGTTGGAGGAGGGAAGGTGGGGAGAGGGGTTTGAGGGGCCCGTTTTTGATTCGATTTATTATTGTCACATGTATTGGGATACAATGAAAAGTATTGTTTCTTGCGCGCTATACAGACAAAGCATACCATTCATAGAGTACATAGATTCGATTTATTATTGTCACATGTATTGGGATACAATGAAAAGTATTGTTTCTTGCGCGCTATACAGACAAAGCATACCGTTCATAGAGTACATCGATTTGATTTATTATTGTCACATGTATTGGGATACAGTGAAAAGTATTATTTCTTGTGCGCTATGCAGACAAAGCATACCGTTCATAGAGTACATAGATTTGATTTATTATTCTCACATGTATTGGGATACAGTGAAAAGTATTGTTTCTGGCGTGCTATACAGACAAAGCATACCATTCATAGAGAAGGAAAGGAGAGGGTGCAGAATGTAGTGTTACAGTCATAGCTAGGGTGTAGAGAAAGATCAACTTAATGCGAGGTAGGTCCATTCAAAAGTCATAGAATCCCTACAGTGCAGAAGAAGGCCATTCGGCCCATCGAGTCTCTACCAAGCACAATCCCACCTAAGCCCCATCCCCACAATCCCATGCATTTACCCCGCGAATGCCCCTGACACTAGGGTCAATTTAGCATGGCCAATTCACCTAACCCGCACATCTTTGGACTGGCAGTCTGATGGCAGCAGGGAAGAAGATGTTCTTGAGTCGGTCGGTACGTGACCTCAGACTTTTGTATCTTTTTCCCGACGGAAGAAGGTGGAAGAGAGAATGTCCGGGGTGCGTGTGGGGTCCTTGATGATGCTGAGTTTTAGAAGCATTGAATGAGAGTCAAGGGTAGAGTTAGAGGGTATGCTGGGCACAGCTCGCAAGAAGTTGCCACACTGCAGCACCATCTTAATGTTAAGTCCTAAATCTGCTCCCCCTTATTTTGAGGCCATGCCCCCTAGTTCTAGTTTCACCCGCCAGTGGAAACAACCTCCCTGCTTCTATCTTATCTATTCCCTTCATAATCTTAAATGTTTCTATAAGATCTCCCCTCATTCTTCTGAATTCCAATGAGTATAGCCCCAGTCTACTCAGTCTCTCCTCATAAAGGAGATTTACCAGGATGCTGCCTGGTTTGGAGGGTAGGTCTTATGAGGAAAGGTTGAGGGAACTTGGGCTTTTCTCTTTGGAGGTTGAGAGGAGACTTGATAGAGGTTTATAAGATGATGAGGGGGATAGATAGAGTGAACATTCAAAGACTATTTCCTCGGGTGAATGGAGTGGTAACTAGGGGGCAAAACTACAGGGTTCATGGTGGGAGATATAGGAAGGATGTCCGAGGTAGGTTTTTTACTCAGAGAGTGGTTGGGGTGTGGAATGGACTGCCTGCAGGGATAGTGGAGTCAGAAACTTTAGGAACATTTAAGAAGCTATTGGATAGGCACATGGAGTACTTCGGGATGATAGGGAGGAAATAGCTTGATCTGGGTTTCAGACAAAGCTCGGCACAACATCGTGGGCCGAAGGGCCTGTTCTGTGCTGTACTGTTCTATGTTCTATAAGCCAGTCCTCTCAACTCTGGAATCGACTTCGTGAATCTCCTCTGCATCCCCTCCAGTGCCAGTATATCCTTTCTCAAGTAAGGAGACCAAAACTGTAAACAGTACTCCAGGTGTGGCCTCACCGGCACCTTATACAGCTGCAACATAACCTCGCTGTTTTTAAACTCCATCCCTCTAGCTATGAAGGATAAAACGCCATTTGCCTTCTTCATTACCTGCTGCACCTGCAAACCAACTCCTTGAGATTCCTGCACAAGGACACCCAGGTCCCTCTGCACAGCAGCATGCTGCAATTTTTTACCATTTAAATAATCGTCCATTTTGCTGTTATTCCGACCAAAATGGATGACCTCACATTTACCTGGAGAGTCCAGGTTTCATATGGGTCTTGTAGGTGGGTTGGAGGGAGAGTGGGGGAGGGGGTTGGAGGGTGGGTGGGGGAGAGGTTGGACGGAGAGTGGGGAAGGGGGTTGGGGGTGAGTGGGGGAGGGGGTTGGAGGGTGAGTGGGGGCGGGTGTTGGGGGAGAGTGGGGGATGGGTTGGAGGGTGAGTGGGGGAGGGGTTGGAGGGTGAGTGGGGGAGAGGTTGGACGGAGAGTGGGGAAGGGGGTTGGGGGTCAGTGGGGGAGAGGTTGGACGGAGAGTGGGGAAGGGGGTTGGGGGTGAGTGGGGGAGGGGGTTGGAGGGTGAGTGGGGGAGAGGTTGGACGGAGAGTGGGGAAGGGGGTTGGGGGTGAGTGGGGGAGGGGGTTGGAGGGTGAGTGGGGGCGGGTGTTGGGGGAGGGGGTTGGGGGAGAGTGGGGGATGGGTTGGAGGGTGAGTGGGGAGGGGGTTGGACGGTGAGTGGGGGAGGGTTTGGAGGGTGAGTGGGGGAGGGGTTGGAGAGTGAGTGGGGAGGGGATTGGAGGGTGAGTGGGGGAGGGGGTGGAGGGTGGGTGGGGGAGAGGTTGGGGGGTGCGTGGGAGAGGGATTGGAGGGTGAGTGGGGAAGGGGTTGGAGGGTGAGTGGGGGAGGGGGTGGTAGTGGGGGAGGGGTTGGAGGGTGAGTGGGGGAGGGGTTGGAGGGTGAGTGGGGGAGAGGTTAGAGGGAGAGTGGGGAGGGGGTTGGAGGGTGAGTGGGGGAGGGGGTGGAGGGTAGGTGGGGGAGTGGTTGGGAGGTGAGTGGGGAAGGGGTTGGGGGGCGAGTGGAGGAGGGGTTGGAGGGTGAGTGGGGAAGGGGTTGGAGGGTGAGTGGGGGAGGGGGTGGAGGGTGGGTGGGGGAGTGGTTGGGAGGTGAGTGGGGAAGGGGTTGGGGGGTGAGTGGAGGAGGGGTTGGAGGGTGAGTGGGGAAGGGGTTGGAGGGTGAGTGGGGGAGGGGGTTGGAGGGTGAGTGGGGAGGGGGTGGAGGGTGAGGGGTTGGAGAGTGAGTGGTGGAGGGGGTTGGAGGGTGAGTGGGGGAGGGGGTGGAGGGTGAGTGGGGGAGGGGGTGGAGGGTGAATGGGGGAGGGGGTGGAGGGTGAGTGGGAGAGGGGTTGGAGGGTGAGTGGGAGGGGGTTGGAGGGTGAGTGGGGAAGGGGTTGGAGGGTGAATGGGGGAGGGGGTGGAGGGTGAGTGGGAGAGGGGTTGGAGGGTGAGTGGGAGAGGGGTTGGAGGGAGAGTGGGGGAGGGGGTTGGAGGGTGAGTGGGAGAGGGGTTGGATGGTGAGTGGGGAGGGGTTGGAGGGTGAGTGGGGGAGGGGATTGGAGGGTGAGTGGGGGAGGGGGTGGAGGGTGAGTGGGAGAGGGGTTGGAGGGAGAGTGGGGGAGGGGGGTTGGAGGGTGAGTGGGAGAGGGGTTGGAGGGAGAGTGGGGGAGGGGGTTGGAGGGTGAGTGGGGAAGGGGATTGGAGGGTGAGTGGGGGAGGGGATGGAGGGTGAGTGGGAGACGGGTTGGAGGGTGAATGAGGGAAGGGGTTGTGCGTGTGTGTGGAGGGGAAGGGGAGGGCCGGCATGTTTGGGAAGGGGATTTGGTAGGGGGTGTGTGGAGAGGGATGGTGCAGGGGAAGGAAGTGAGGGAGGGGGGCATTGTGTGAGGGGTGCATTGTGTGAGGGGGGGCATTGTGTGAGGGGGGCATTGTGTGAGGAGGGCATTGTGTGAGGGGGGCATTGTGTGAGGGGGCATTGTATGAGGGGGCATTGTGTGAGGGGGGCAATGTTTGAGGGGGGCGTTGTGTGAGGGGGGCGTTGTGTGGAGGGGCATTGTGTGGGGGGGGCATTGTGTGAGGGGGCATTGTGTGAGGGGGCATTGTGTGAAGGGGTATTGTGTGGGGGGCAGTGTGTGAGGGGGGTGTTGTGTGAGGGGGGCATTGTGTGAGGAGGGCATTGTGTGAGGGGGCATTGTGTGAAGAGGTATTGTGTGGGGGGCAGTGTGTGAGGGGGGTGTTGTGTGAGGGGGGCATTGTGTGAGGTGGGGGCATTGTGTGAGGGGGCATTCTGTGAAGGGGTATTGTGTGAGGGGGCAGTGTGTGAGGGGGCAGTGTGTGAGGGGGCAGTGTGTGAGGGGGGGCAGCTCCTCTGCCCAGACTGATCCACTGTTAAGTCAGATGCACCTTGATTGAGGGGCTGGGAGCGGGGCGGGGTCCTGGTACAATATGTGAGCGGGTCGGGGGGGAGATGGGGGGGTGGAATTGGGGGCATTGTGATAACTAGAAGGGAGAATGGACCATCTACCCAGCTCTCAGGGGACTTACAAGACCCCAGGGACATCATCCCGAAAAGTGGGGCAGGATATGGGGAGGGGGGAATTGCCCCATGTATCTTTGGACCAATATTTAGCCAATAAGTATCATATATTATAATATCATAACATAAATACCAAAAACCCCACAGATCATTCAGTATTTTATTACTACTTTCCAGCAGGGGTCAGTGACTATCCGTCAAGTTAATAATCCCTTCTTTCTGAATCCACTTGCAGCCCAGTCGAGATCCACTACTTTTTACAGTTTATTTATTAGTGTCACAAGTCGGCTTACATTAACACTGCAATGAAGTTACTGTGAAAATCCCCTAGTCGCCACACTCCTGTTCGGGTTACACTGAGGGAGAACTGAGCATCTAACCAGCACGTCTTTCGGACTGTGGGAGGAAACCGGAGCACCCGGAGGAAACCCACGCAGACACGGGGAGAACGTGCAGACTCCGCACAGTGAGAAGTCTCACAACACCAGGTTAAAGTCCAACAGGGTTATGTGGCAGCACGAGCTTTTGGAGGAGCACTGCCCCTTCATCAGGCGAGTGGCCACTCACCTGGGGAAGGAACAGCGCTCCTCTGAAAGCTCGTGGTTCCAAATAACCCTGTTGGACTTTAACCTGGTGTTGTGAGACTTCTCACTGTGCCCATTCCCAGTCCAATGCCGACATCTCCACATCAAGACTCCACACAGACAGTGACCCGAGCCGGGAATCGAACCTGGGTCCCTGGCGCTGTGAGGCAACACTGTGCTACCGCACCACCTATTTCAGACGAGGAATCAAAGTTCAGTGACTTTTACAATTCTAACCCCCCAACAACCTCCCCTTTGAAACTTTTCCATAGGTTGTCCTCACCCCTACACCACCCCCGCCCCACCGCCCCCCCAATCACACCCTCAGGTGTCCTGTGTGTGTGTGTTGGCTGTTCGGCTACAGTGGGCATCGCAGCTGTGTTCGACACATTGCCCCCTCCCCCTCAGGCGTGGCCACAGGCCGGAGGAGAAATTCTGACCTAAATCTTACTTCCCCCCTCCCCGCCCCCCACCACCCGCCCCCGCCACCCCCACAAGTGTTTTTTTTAAAACCACTTAAAGGCAAGCGGTTCAAACAGGCCCACACATCCCCACCGGCACTGAGACTGACAATAATGCGATTACAGAGCGATTACAGTGCAGAAGGAGGCCATTCAACCCGTTGTGCTCTTGCCAGCCCTTGCAAGAGCTATCCTATTAGTCCCCACTTCTCAATCTCTGTAGTACTTGGGCGGCACGGTGGCACAGTGGTTAGCACTGCTGCCTCACAGCGCCAGGGACCCGGGTTCGATTCCCAGCTTGGGTCACTGTCTGTGCGGAGTCTGCACGTTCTCCCCGTGTCTGCGTGGGTTTCCTCCGGGTGCTCCGGTTTCCTCCCACAGTCCAAAGATGTGCGGGTTAGGTGGATTGGCTATGCTAAATTGCCCCTTCGTGTCCAAAGATGTGCGGGTTAGGTGGATCGGCCATGCTAAATTGCCCCTTAGTGTCAGGGGGACTAGCTCGAGTAAATGCATGGGGCTACGGGAATAGGGCCTGGGTGGGATTGTGGTCGGTGCAGACTCGATGGGCCGAATGGCCTCCTTCTGCAGGATTCTATGATGCATACCATTGAAGATTTCCCCTGTTGAAGATCGCTGCGTTTGAATCAAAATTCTCCTCATCATCTCCCCCACTTTCCTGCGCCTTTTGCTGATTCTCTTCACTCTGTGTCCCCACTCTGGTTCCCCCACCTGCCCCTTCCAGGGAAAACAGCCTCGCCTTATTTATGCACTCTTTGCACAAATCTCCTGCCTCTTCGTACGCCTGGGTTAAATCTCTCCTTATCCCCTCTCTGCTCCCAGGAGAACGATGCCAGCTTCCCCCTCCCTGTAACCGAACTCCCTAATCCACTCCCCCCGTGTCATTCCGTAGGCAGTGACTGTCCGGAAAGCTGGGTAACTGTTTTGCACTTGTGTTCCTGTTTCGATCTGCGGCACAAGGGCGTGTGCAGTGATCTAACCCTGGAAACATCCACGCCATCTGTTTTGGTTTGTGTCGGACTGATTCCTCCCCCCACGCCACCCGCCTCCCAGGCTGTGATCAGAACTCTCCCCCACCACTCCTGGAATCCCGCACTATCATCCCCCACTCCCAGTCCGCACCGCACCCCTCCCACCCAGGGGAGACGGGATTGACAGCAAGGGGTGGACACACATACATGGAATCCCCCCTTCCGATTGCAACTCTCCATTCCCCATCGATTCACAGGTTCAGGTTAAAACAGTCAGTGCAAATACTCTGATTCCATGGAATGGGCAGCACGGTGGCACAGCGGGTTAGCGCTGCTGCCTCACAGCGCCAGGGACCCGGGTTCGATTCCCGGCTTGGGTCACTGTCTGTGTGGAGTCTGCACGTTCTCCCTGTGTCTGCGTGGGTTTCCTCCGGGTGCTCCGGTTTCCTCCCACAGTCTGAAAGACGTGCTGGTTAGGGTGGATTGGTCGTGCTAAATTCTCCCTCAGTGTTACCCGAACAGGAGTGTGGCGGCTAGGGGATTTTCACAGTAACTTCATTACAGTGTTAATGTAAGCCTACTTGTGACACTAAATAAGCAAACTAAACTTTTGAAAGTTGATACTTCCAACAGCGACAGTGCAGCGCTCCCTCAGCACTGACCCTCCCACAGTGCGGCGCTCCCTCAGCACTGACCCTCCCACAGTGCGGCGCTCCTTCAGCACTGACCCTCCCACAGTGCGGCGCTCCCTCAGCACTGACCCTCCCACAGTGTGGCGATCCCTCAGCACCGATCCTCCTACAGTGCGGCGCTCCCTCAGCACTGACCCTCCGACAGTGCGGCGCTCCCTCAGCACTGACCGTCCCACAGTGCGGTGCTCCCTCAGCACTGACCCTCCCACAGTGCGGCGCTCCCTCAGCACTGACCCTCCCACAGTGCGGCGCTCCTTCAGCACTGACCCTCCCACAGTGCGGCGCTCCCTCAGCACTGACCCTCCCACAGTGTGGCGATCCCTCAGCACCGATCCTCCCACAGTGCGGCGCTCCCTCAGCACCGACCCTCCCACAGTGCGGCGCTCCTTCAGCACTGACCCTCCCACAGTGCGGCGCTCCCTCAGCACTGACCCTCCCACAGTGCGGCGCTCCCTCAGCACTGACCCTCCCACAGTGCGGCGCTCCCTCAGCACTGACCCTCCCACAGTGCGGCGCTCCTTCAGCACTGACCCTCCCACAGTGCGGCGCTCCCTCAGCACTGACCCTCCCACAGTGTGGCGATCCCTCAGCACCGATCCTCCCACAGTGCGGCGCTCCCTCAGCACCGACCCTCCCACAGTGCAGCGCTCCCTCAGCACCGATCCTCCCACAGTGCGGCGCTCCCTCAGCACTGACGCTCCCACAGTGCGGCGCTCCCTCAGCACTGACCCTCCCACAGTGCGGCGCTCCCTCAGCACTGACCCTCCCACAGTGCGGCGCTCCCTCAGCACCGATCCTCCCACAGTGCGGCGCTCCCTCAGCGCGGCGCTCCCTCAGCACCGACCCTCCCACAGTGCGGCACTCCCTCAGCACCGACCCTCCCACAGTGCGGCGCTTCCTCAGCACTGACCCTCCCACAGTGCGGCGCACCCTCAGCCCCGACCCTCGCGCAGTGCGACGCTCCCTCGCACTGAGCCTCCCACAGTGCGGCGCTCCCTCAGCGTCGACCCTCCCATAGTGTGGCGCTCCCTCAGCACTGACCCTCCCACAGTGCGGCGCTCCCTCAGCACTGAGCCTCCCACGGTGCGGCGCTCCCTCAGCACTGACCCTCCCACAGTGCGGCGCTCCCTCAGCACTGACCCTCCCACAGAGCGGCGCTCCCTCAGTACTGACCCTCCTACAGTGCGGCGCTCCCTCAGCACTGACCCTCCGACAGTGCGGCGCTCCCTCAGCACTGACCGTCCCACAGTGCGGTGCTCCCTCAGCACTGACCCTCCCACAGTGCGGCGCTCCCTCAGCACTGACCCTCCCACAGAGCGGCGCTCCCTCAGTACTGACCCTCCTACAGTGCGGCGCTCCCTCAGCACTGACCCTCCCACAGTGCGGCGCTCCCTCGGCACTGACCCTCCCACAGTGCGGCGCTCCCTCGGCACTGACCCTCCCACAGTGCGGCGCTCCCTCAGCACTGACCCTCCCACAGTGCGGCGCTCCCTCAGCACTGACCGTCCCACAGTGCGGCGCTCCCTCAGCACTGACCCTCCCACAGTGCGGCGCTCCCTCAGCTCTGACCCTCCGACGGAAGCAGCATTTTCCCGATTTGTCTGTTGGAGTGCCCTTCCTCCCGTTTGGCTCTTGTGTGGAAGTTTGCAGCCAATCTCCAGCTCACTGACTGCACTTCATCCTCTTGGTATACCTTCACTTGTGGCCTGCTTCCCTCTGCTGGCTAACTGTCAAAGCAGTGTTTGCATCAGCAGGACAAGTGGAGGCATTACTTGACTATCGAGCCAGAGGCCCCAGGTTAACACTCTGGGGGCGGGGGCGGGTGGGGGGGGAACATGGGTTGAAATCCCACCATTGCAGGGGAATTCAAATTCATAGAATTCTAACAGTGCAGAAGGAGGCCATTCGGCCCATCCTATGTGCACCAACTCTCTGACAGAGCATCTTACCCAGGCCCACTTCTCTGTGCCTTCTGCACTGTAGGGGTTCTATCCCCATAACCCCACACATTGACCATGGCAATCCATCTCACCTCCACATCCCAGGACACTAAGGGGCAATTTAGCACAGCCAATCCATCTAACCTGCACATCTTTGGACACTAAGGGGCAATTTAGCACGGCCAATCCATCTAACCTGCACATCTTTGGACACTAAGGGGCAATTTAGCATGGCCAATCCCCTAATCTACACATCTTTGGACACTAAGGGGCAATTTAGCGTGGCCAATCCCCTAATCTACACATCTTTGGGACTGTGGGAGGAAACCCAGACGGACATGGGGGGAGAACGTGCAGACGCCACCCAGAATCCACCCGAGGCCGGAATTAAACCCGGGTCCCTGGCACTGTGGGACAGCAGTGCTAACCAAATTCAACGAATAAAATCTGGGATTGAGAGCGAGTCTCGAGGTAACGGCGACCGTGACAACGATCATCGATTGTCGCAAAAAAAAAACCCATCTGGTTCACTGCTATCCCCTTTAGGGAAGGAGATCGGCTGTCCTTCCCGGTGAGCGAGTGTGAGCAATGCCTCTCCCTTCCCCACACACCAAGTCAGCAAGACTGTAGAGATCTGGCTGCAGCAGAATCGAACAACCAACCCGACATACAGTGGTTAGCACCGCTGCCTCACAGCGCCAGGGACCCCGGTTCGATTCCCGGCTCGGGTCACTGTCTGTGTGGAGTCTGCACGTTCTCCCCGTGTCTGCGTGGGTTTCCTCCGGGTGCTCCGGTTTCCTCCCAGTCTGAAAGACTTGCAAGTTAGGTGGATTAGCCGTGCTAAATTGCGTGTTCAAACATATGTAGGTTAGATGGATTAGCCATGGGAAATGTGTGGGGTTACGTGCTTAGGGGGGGGGGGGGGGGGTGTGATGGTAAGATATTCTGTCAAAGAGTCAGTGCAGACTCGATGGGCCGAATGGCCTCTTCTGCACTGTGGGGATTCTATGAAAGGTGCTAAGGTTTTACAGGGCGACAGGTAGCTGGAGTTAGCCACAGGTGATTGGGTACAGGGCGACGGGGTTGGGGATGGAGCAAGGCCACAGGTGATTGGATACAGGGTGACAGGGGGATGGGGTTAGGCCACAGGTGATTGAAGCCACCATCTCACTCAGACTAGAGGGGCTGAACGGCCTCCTCCTCCCATGTTCTTAATATGATAGGTGGATTGGCTATGCTAAATTGCCCCTTAGTGTCCAAAGATGTGCAGGTTAGGTGGATTGGCCATGCTAAATTGCCCCTTAGTGTCCAAAGATGTGCGGATAAGGTGAATTGGCCGTGCTAAATTCTCCCTCAGTGTCCCCGAACAGGAGTGTGGCGACTAGGGGATTTTCATAGTAACTTCATTGCAGTGTTAATGTTAGCCGACTTGTGACACTAATAAATAAACAAGAAGTGACAATTCGACACATTTCGTATTGTTAATTCTTTTTTAATCAATTAAAAAAAACATAAGCTATTTTACGTTATCAGTTACACAGTGCCAAGGCTGAGATACCATTGCCTTGCTCCGACCACACCCCCTCCCCTCCCGTCTTTACCCCCACCTCACGCAGCTGCCCTCAGAAGCCAAGCAGGGCTGGGTAACCGCGCAGGCGATGGCACGCTCCGAAACCTCCTCACACGGCCGGCTAAAAACACATCTAGAAAATCAGTCATCTCTGGAGACAGGATTTTTATTTTTTCGCTGTAACACTGACAATTTAAAAT